>NW_024871237.1:0-95000 GCF_019054845.1 Dipodomys spectabilis | reverse complement strand
TAGCCATTGAGCTTTTGCAATCCTCTCCTCATAATATCCTCCTTTGTGAATGTCCAAGTGCAATTACCAGTCTTTTACTATGTATTGGGATTACTTGTAGATTTATAGGCACATTCTAATTACCACATGCAGCCTGTTACTTTGGGTTAGTTTGCTATTTTGCTTAGTATAATTTTTCATAAGAAAATGGAAAGATGGAAAAAGTACAACTGTTTATAATAACGACATAAAGAACTTCAATGAAAGCTGTTCATCACTAGGAGATTGAGAAAGCCAGGGAATAGAAAGCAATTGAGGCTTATCCTGTGTAAAGCACATCTGAAATAACACAAAAAGAAATTACCTTAACAAAAGCTAAATACAACAAAGCTGAAGCCAAGATCATACTAAATGAGGAAAACAAATCATTTTCTCTAAAAATCAGATGAGAAAAGGCAACTTCTCTAACCACTCTTATTCAATACAGTGCTGGAATTCCTAGATGAAGCAATAAAACAAGAGAAATTAAAAAAATAACTCAAATAGGAAATGAAGAACTCAAATTATCTCTATTAGCAAGTAATAGCCTATATTTAAAAGGCCATAAATATTTCACCAATATTCCCCAACATCTTATAACTATTTTTGGCAACCATAGCAGGATATAACACCAGCACTCAAAAAGTCAATAGCTTCTTTATGTACCAAGGAAGAGCAGGGTGAGATGGATCAGGACAGAGGGACTGTGCCAGACCTGCTCCCATGGGGCCCTTGGCAGCAGGTTTCTCTGGCCTCTGGATAAGCCTGGGAATGCAGGATAAATACAGGAACAGGAACAAAGGCCTGCAGCGGTGAACCAGTGATCCTGGGATGTGAGCTATGGACCCTGGGAAAGGCCACAGCAGAGTGACTGAGGACAAGCCTTCAGCAGAGCTCCCCAGGGATCCTTGGTCAGGCCCTCCACAGGATAACCCATGGACAGGCCTTTGTAGGGTGACTGGAGACCCAGGGACAGACCTCAACCTCTATCCTGGAGCCCTCTATTCCTTGCCTAGCCCAGGGGAGGGCCCCACCAGACTGCTGACAACATGGCGTCCATGGGCTGCCGAGGGCTGGCAAGGTGAGAAGAACAGCAGAGGCCTTCCAGAGATGGAGGACAGAGAAGGTGGATGACCTAGAAAACTCATCGGCATTCTTGGCCTGGGAGCTCGCTGATGCATTGCCTGGGGTGTTCTCCTTGTCCCAGAGAGGAAGATTTCAGCCCATAACAAGGGCAGATGAAGGTCTTAACAGTCCTGGAAGGTCAGACAAGTCCCAGATGATGTCAGGTGCCACGTGAGGCCCTGATGGTGGCAGAAAAGAAATCCCTGATGATGGCAGATACACCACAAAACCCGGGCGTCATAAGAAGGCCCTGATGGTGGTGGGTACAAGGAGAAGCCCCGGATGATGGTGGATGCATCACAAAGACCCGGATGACTAGGATGCAGTGAGAAGCCCTAGAGGATGGCAGTTGCAACAACAAGCCCGATGTTGGTGGGTGCAACCATGAAATCCCCGTTGATGGATGATGCCTGTCTGATGCAAGAGGTAGGGAATATACCACGAAGCCCCAGATAACTGGAGTTCAATGAGAAGCCCTTGATGACAGCAGAACAACTCGAAGTCCCAGATAACCAGTGTTAGAAATAGCTCTGGATGTCAGAGTGTCGCATAGGAAAGAAAAGAACTCTGCAAAGCAAAGTTTACTTCTGAATAAGGGTAAGTCATAGACAGGCATCTGGCAAGCAAGCACACATAGCTAACCAAGCAAGCCCTGCCC
Source organism: Dipodomys spectabilis (assembly GCF_019054845.1). NCBI lineage: Eukaryota > Metazoa > Chordata > Mammalia > Rodentia > Heteromyidae > Dipodomys > Dipodomys spectabilis. Next base: position 93,199 of record NW_024871237.1, on the reverse strand, counting down.
CTCTGCTCACATTGGCTGAGTTCAGGTTCACAATCTGCAAAAGCATGTGGCCTAATTAACAGGATGTAATTACACTTCAAGGAGCTTTAAACAGGATGTCTTAAAGTGCTCAGGAAAACTAAAATATGATTAACAAGACCCAAGCCACCTAGGCAAAATCGAAACCCTTCAAAAACAAAAAAAATCTCCTAAGATTAACAAAGGAAACAAACTACTGTACTTGTACAGAAAAGACTTTTTCTTACACTGGGTGCAACACTAAACTCTGGATGGAGCTGGGACTAGTGAATCAGGCTTTGATCCTAGCTATTCGGGAGACTGAGATTTGAGGATCACGATTGCACACTAGTCAGGGCAGGAGAGTCCTTAAGATTCTTAACTTTAATGAACTATGTGGAAAAAGTCAGAAGTGGAACTGTAGCTCAAGTGGTAGAGTGCTAACCTTGGTCAAAATGAAGCCCAGAGAGAGCACCCAGGATTGGCACCAAAAAAAATAAAGGAGGAGGAGGGGGAAGAGGAGGAGGGGGTAGAAGGGAGGAAGAGAGGAAGAGAAAGAGGGAAGGAAGAAAGGAAGGAAGGAATGAAGGAAGGAAGGAAGGAAGGTAGAGAAAAAGAGAGAAAGACTGAGGTGCAGTGAGAACTGCTGGCCCTAGACAACTGGGGTGAAACTAGAAGTCCTGGATTGTCACGACCACCTCGACCAGCAAGGAAGATGCGACACTGAGCTCTTCTCTCTGCAGTTTATTCAGGACCTTTGAGTAATCTTCTGACCCCAACCCCGGGGAGAATTCCCCACAGCCTTAAGTACCCGCTGGGTAGCCAACCCTGATACGCCACGTGGGATCCACCAATAGGCTCAGGTGTGCGGAAGCAAGCCAGATTCTTTGCCTTAGCCATATAAAGAGTTGTTTACCACAGAGAGCACTCGCCATCAGGAAGGCGGAGGGCGGAAGCCTGCGCCATCTTCCAGGTGCGGCCTCTCGCAGCTCTCTTCACTGGATGACAGCCTGTGCAATATTTCATGGCCAAGACAGTAGTGCTGGTGCCATCCAAGGAATACTAGAGTGACAGCCACATATGCCCACCAGAATCCCCTGAAGATTCACTGTGGATTTGATATGAAAAGGCTTCTCTCAATTTCTCCAAACCTTTTCAAAGACCACATTTAGTCCATCTAGACATACCAGATATGAAGAAGTTGTCATTCTGTGACAAAGTAGAGGGACAAAATCACACTTGCAAATACTCACTCATTTGTTTGTAGAAAACAGAAATGTCTGCTGGAAGTGATTTTGAATGAAGATGTTATACCACCGCTGGACATGTCAGCCAGAGCAACATTCCTGTTTGCTCTGTGGGCTAGGAAAAGAATACCTTGTGAAGGAACAGGAGGGGCCATGCCACTCATGGATGGGGGAAGTTTTGAGAGAGAGAGAGAGAGAGAGAGAGATTTTTACACTTTTTTTCAAAGGTAGATTAATTAAATTAAAAATCTTACTACCTATGAATTTTATGGTTATGGGCAAATCACTTACTGCTTCTGATATCAAATGTGTATAGCAACAGTATGCTTTTTATGGAGTCATAGGTAAAATTAGTGCTCAGAGCGATACCTATTAGTATGAGAAGAAATATATTTGATCTTTGTCCTTGATTCCTGGAACAGAGTTTCTAAAAATCTCAGAATTTCCTGAGTGATATGAATGTCTTTTTATTTATAATGAATTTATTTCAACAACACCTGAATTTATGCTAGTGCAATTGCTTAGAGTAGAAACCCTAGATAGCTAAGTGATTAAAAAAAGATTGGGGGATTGAAACCTTTAGCCTTTACCCACCAAACTCCAGGAAATGGAGAGTAGAAAACAACACCATTCCATGCCCTTCCCTATCTCTTTCATCTAATTGTTCCTGAGCAATCATATGATCAGTATTGCATTGAATTGTGGGATTCCTAGATGATGTGAGCTAGAGAATAATTGCTTGGTGTGTGTAGAATAGGATAGGACTACGGAAAACTTTACATCAGGTCAAAATGTGTTTTTTTTTTGAAAGTATAACCTTTTCGTTTGTGTGGTTCCCAGCCTGGAAAGTAGTAAAGATGTGTTCACTGTAGTTATTAATGGAAAAGTGATTGCCACAAACACTGTCAAATGTTAAAGAAATTAAAAACTACACTTTGTGAAAATATCTACTCAGAATACAGCAGAAACACTCTTGTAGTTGTGTTTATACACTTCAAAGCAGAACATGACACTATTTAATAAATTAAATTCATGTAGACAGTTAATCGGCCTAAAAAATCCAGGTCCAATTTAGACCTGCATTGGATCTTGTAATATCTAAATATCTGTATCAGCTCTCCATGCTACCACTTGGCCTGAATATTTCTAATTAAATAATTATTTGAAAACAAAAACAAATATGCAATAACAAAGCATTCCATTTATGGCTCTTCATATACTGTGGTCAATCTTAGTTTAAACAGCCTTCTCTACCTGGGACCTCTTATGTGTGTGTGTGTGTGTGTGTGTGTGTGTGTGTGTGTGTGTGTGTGTGTGTGTGTGTGTGTGTTACCAGGGCTTGAACTTATGGCCTACACACTGTCCTTTAGCTTTTTTTTCCCCAACCCTGGGGCTTAAACTCTGGGCCTGGTGCTGTCCCTGAGCCTCTTTGTGCTCAAGCCTAGCACTCTACCACTTGAGCCATAGTGCAACTTCCAGCTTTTTCTGAGTAGCTTATTGGCAATAAGAGTCTTCTGAACTTTCCTGAATGGGCTGGCTTTGAATACCTATCCTCAGCTCTCAGCCTCCTGAGTAGCTAGAATTACATGTGTGAGCCACGAGTGTCCAACCTACAAATATCAGTTGTAATTTATAAAGATGAGAGTATACACAAACATTAGATTATTATATATGCATTCCATAAATTCAGTAATGAGGAAATACATTGCATGAATGCCACTGAATAAAGTAGAGTGAGGCTTAGCTATCTGTCTTGGAAGTACCCTAAACATTGTCCAAGAGAACAGAAATCCTAGCCCATTTTTCTCTAATTAGTACATGGAATCTGTATCCAAAAGAAGAGCTTGTCTCTAGGCTTTTCTGGTTCCAAAAGGCTTTGTTAACTCCATAATAGTTATTAATAAAATTCTTGGAGACTCCCAGGACACAGAAAGACAATGTATTGTTAGATCTGATAAATCTAATAAACTGGCGACTTCACAATATGTAAAGCTTTTAAAACTGCCAGTAGTGTAATTTACAAACTTTTTGGTTTGCCAGTTCTAGGACTTGAACTCAGAGCCACCCCCATTCTTGCGAACCTTTTTGCTCAAGGCTAATGCTCTACCATTTGAGCCATATCTCCACTTCTGGCTTTGTAGCCATAATTATAGTAGCTGGAATTACAAACATAAGCCACTTGCACCCAACTAAATATTCCAAACCTTTTCAAAATGTAATCTTCAGAATTGAGGTATTTCATAAAGCAAGGAGGTTTTCCAACAATGGTTCTTTTAAAATGACCAGCTTAAAAAAATAATTTAAAAAATGACCAACTTTTATGTTCTAGATATTCTCATAGAAAGAGATTGGTATTACAAAAGATCATTTTCAAGTTTCAAATGGGGTTACAAAGGAGACAGTAATAAAATAGTCAAGATCAAATTTTTGCCATACAATAAAAAGTATCCAAAACCTAGAGGTCAAATTGGGAGCTAAGTTTCTTCATTATCCTGTTCAACAACCGGTTCTTCCTTATTTCCAAACTGGCTTCCATTAACTAAATTTATCCTTTAATAAGGTAAACTTATTCTTTAGTAAGGTAGAACAACTTGAAAAGGATTTTTTTTTCTATTTAAATGTTCACTTCAAAGATAAAACTGAGGCCGGGCGCCGGTGGCTCACGCCTGTAATCCTAGTACTTAGGAGGCTGTGATCTGAGGATTGTGATTCAAAGCCAGCCTGGGTAGGAAAGTCCATGAAACTCTTATCTCCAACAAATCACCAGAAAACCAGAAGTGGTGCCCTTAGCTCAAGTGGTAGAGCCTTGAGCTGAAGAGCTGAGGGACAGCGCTCAGGCCCAGAGTTCATGATCGACAAAAAATAAATAAATAAAGCTGAGCACAAAACTATAATGCATAAGCAGAGCAATATAAATCTCATCTATTTTGGGACCAATGGAAGCATTAAACTGAGAAATATTCTCAGAGAAAACAGTGGATTAAAAGTTAAAAGAGGCCGGGCGCCGGTGGCTCACGCCTGTAATCCTAGCTACTCAGGAGGCTGAGATCTGAGGATCGCGGTTCAAAGCCAGCCCGGGCAGGAGAGACCGTGAGACTCCTATCTCCAATAAACCACCAGAAAACCAAAAGTGGCGCTGTAGCTCAAGTGGTAGAGCGCTCGCCTTGAGCTGAAGAGCTGAGGGACAGCGCCCAGGCCCAGAGTTCAAGCCCCACGACCGACAAAAAAAAAAAAAAAAAAAAAAGAGTACACTTCTAAAAGTTAAAAGAGTACTCTATAATCCTGAACGCTGATCGTCACTGACTACAAAACTCTGGGCAAACACTACTTCTCTTTAAAACTACAGTAATGTATGATCAGATTGGATCAGACTGAAAAGTTCCTTTGATTCTAAAACTTTTTTTTTCACCAATCTTTTTTACTTTCCCTCTTCTCTTTTCCTTTTCTTTTTTCTTTGCCAGTCCTGGAGCTTGAATTCAGGACCAGGGCACTGTCCCTGAGACTCTTTGTGCTCAAAACTAATGCTCTATACCATTTGAGCCACATTGCAATTTCTGGCTTTTTCTAAGTAACTTGTTGGAGATAAGAGTCTCATTAACTTTCCTGCCTGAGTTGGCTGAGAACCACGATGCTCAGGACTTAGCTTCCTGACTAGTTAGGATTAAAGGTTGGAGCCACCTATGCCAGGCTTCCTTTCTTCCTTCTTTTCTTCATTCTTTTCTTCTCATTCTTTCTTCATTTCTTTCATTTTTTTACTTTGGCTAATCTCCAAATCCTGGACACAAATGACATTCCTAACTCAGTCTCTCAAGTAGCTGCTATTTCTACTGCCTAGAATGCTCTTCCCCAGACACCCAGCTGCTCACTCCCACATCCTGCCTCATCCCCACCCACCAAAGAGGTCTACTCTATGATACCCTGCTCAAAAATACAACCTTATGCACATGCATGCACACACACACAAGCATGCAAACACACAGTATTCCCACTACTCATCCTACTCATTCTTTCTTCCTTACATCTTCCTTCTGATGTATTCTCTTTATTACTTTTGTAAATCTGGGTAATGTCATTCTCCATGCTTGAGTGAAAACTCACATGGAGAGATATTTTTGTGCTGTTCCCAGCATTGTGTCAGTCTTCAGCATGATGTCTCTCACCCTGTGGTCACTCAGTAAATATCCATTGAATGAAGGCCTACTGATTCCCTCACACACTTACTTGACAAGTATCCTGCTGCACATGGTCAAAGCTCTTTCCCACTACTTTCTCAAGATTCCTCTCCACAGCCCTTCTCACCCTTGCCTCATGGTCTCCTCACCTGTGTTTCCATACCCTTTGCCTGAAGCCTTGTGTGCCTCATTCTCACACATGGAGATGGAATGCACACACCAGCACCCCTGCTCCTTTTCTGGGAAGCCTTTCCATCCCACATTGGCTCCTCCCTCTTCAGTTCTTCCAAGTCTTTCCTCCAGCCCTGATCCAGTCCTGCTGGCTAGGAGCCTTCATAATGGTCTGTGTGATATTCTGGCTAAGCGGTGGTAGCCTCATTCTCTGGGCCAACTTTTGGTCCTGTCTCCTTCACCTGCTGAGCCAAATGCACTGCAGCTGTTCCATAAAGGTGTTCTAGCATGCCTGTGCATCAGACCATCCATTGAAAAGTCAAAGGTAGACCTGAGTTTTGGACAGAAAACTCATCTTGCCCCTTAAGACAAGGCTGGCATGGAATCATAAAATGACTTGCCTCCTGCTTGGCATACTGCCCCTCTCCCCCATCTCCACAATGCAACCCAACACTGAAATCACAGCGGCAATGAGGCACACTCTCTACTGCACTAGGAATACAAGACACTAGCCTCATAAGCCAAACCCACAGATGTGAATTGAAGCCCACTCCCTCACTCTGAGCCTCAGCTGCACTTCTTGGGGCAGCAAGGCCTTGTCTCCTGGAAGTCTCTACATCACTAAGAGGAGATCATTTCTGACACATCTAGCTCTGCATTGAGAGCTGAACTTGAAGGAAGAAAAGAGCACATTTTCCTTCCTAATTCCCTCTCGATGTGCACATCAGGTTGGGTTTGAAGGAGGCTGATTCCCAGAGGAATTCCTGAGCAGCCATCTGCTTGTGTGCTTCTGAGACATCTTGGTAAAAACAGAAGGAAGCTGCTATTCAATCATGCTGTTTCACTAGGAAATAGGGGTGCACATGTCCTTGAGTGTGCACATGTTCTGATATTCTAAGGGTGTTGATAGTTGATACACTTACACTATACATGTCCTTCTCTCCCTGTCCATTCTGCACAGCAGACTAACACCACCTTCCTTCTACTCCCATTTTTAATGTGTCACTGACACAGCTGTGTGTCAGTGACAGATAAGTACACAAATCCCTTTCATAACAACAGAGAAACCAACCTGTGCCACAAGAGATGAGCAAAGTCAAGTGCGTTGCCTGATGCTGGAGTCTCTGTAATCCTAACTATCCTAGAAGCTGATACCTGGATTGCAGTTTCAGCCAGTCTGAGAAGACTCCATCTTCAATTAACTAGAAAAATACAGACATGGAGGTGTGACTCAAGTGGTAGATCACCAGACATGAACATGCAAATTGAAAAAGAGAAAGAAAAAGGAAGACTGAGACAGAGAAATGGACAGAGTTAGAGACAGATTTAAGAACAGGAAGAAAAAGAGAGGTAAGAAAAGAGGAAGATGCGGGGAAGGAAAAGTAGACTAAGAGACAGTATGAGGTAGAGGAAGAGGAGGAATGAGAGATGGTAGAGAGGGGGAAAGGTGGGGAAAGATGAAAGAGAAAAGTGAGGGAAAAGGAAAGAGAAAGAGAATTAAGGAAAAAAGCACTGAGATAAAGCCTTGGTACCAGCACACACTCACAAACACATACACACAACAAAGAAACAAAAGGAAAAAAATAAAAGGCATGGAAACATCATGGAATTTAACATTACTTCCCTCCCCACGTACCCTCTTCACTGAACACTGGACCATGAGTAGTTCAGGATTCCTCAGCTCCCTTCATGACCTTCCGCCTCTCAGTTCTCCTCCAGCATCAGTGTTAACCCTGTCATTCACCAGGTGCCTATCCTTTACCCTCTTTAGGCCTCACTGCTTCTCTCACCAGAATCCCACCACATTCTTTGAGGTGCTCCCCAAATAATCCTGAACTGCACTTGTCCACCAGGAGACCCAGCCCTCCTCTTGCTACAAATCTCATCAGTCAGCTCTGCGGGCTCAGCCTCCTGACCCCAGTGTCCACAGAGCAAAATCCAGCTGTGCCCAAGTCCTTCCCATCACACACTTGTCACCCAAGACAGCATCAGCCCTCAGCACTTCCTCTGTGTGGAAATCTAATGGCCCTGGATGAACCAACACAAATAACCCAGTGGTGGAGGGTCACATCCAATCTTACTGAATCGCCACTCATGTCATCCCAGGCAGGGTCCATCCTCAGACCAAGTCCACAGAGGCCTGTTCCATCCACAGGCACCACTATACCTCCATGTTCTCTTAGGTCTCCTGCTCTTTCAGAAGTTTCTCTAGCTCTCACTGAAAGGAAGAGGAAATATTTTAATTAATATACTTTGTGATTCCAAAAATAGGCTGTACATCTTCACAGTGGTCTCATATGTGAAACACAGCACTCACAACACTCTGGTTACTTGAGGAGAAAAATTGGGCTAACAGAGGAAGTTGCAATAACGACTTCAGGGTGTATGCATTAGGGTCTTTTAAATATATGTTTTATCTTTTACCACTGTGAGCCAATAAATGTGAAATCGGGTCCTCCTGGATGATGGCTTTATGTTGGGATACTGATGAGTGGAGGATTATAACGAAAACAAACACACAAGAAACTGCATTGAAATGGAGGAAAGTGGGGCAGAAAACCACTGACATGATACAAGGAGACAGGTCCCTCTTCTTTCCCAATGAAGACTTGCACTTATGCTCCAACCCAGCCAGTGTAACGAGTGTGCTCAAGAGTTGGACCCAGTCATCTAGAGCCCACAGTAGGAGAAGCAGAGTCCAGGATGCCTCCTGACCCTCAGATCTATGGGCTTCAGCTCAAATGTAAATAAAACAAATAAGTATATAAACAGACAAGAAACATACATGGAAGGTAAGGTGATTACCTGCTGTAGCATTTGGAACAAAAACACCTCAAAGGACAAAGGTAAAAGGTTGTCGGATGAAGTCACCATGTGATCAAGCTGCAACCCCTACCACCTCTGAAGGTAAAGATACCTTCAGGCTACTTTTCCACTTGTCTTTCAGCCTGGGAAGGCCAGCTCAGTGTCAGATTTACTTTGACCAGAAACTCGGCTGCAGAATCCTGTAGCACCAGGCACTCGGCCTGAGTGTGTTACACGGAGACTATGCCAGGCATGCTGGGCTCACAGCACTAGTCATGCCTCCTGAAATGAATGAACTAGTGTGTAAGGGACTGGTAAATAGTCACAAGAATCAAGTCTCTGTGAGAACTTGGGGGACTCTACTACTACTCTTCCATGAGGCCTAGCGGAGCATTGCAAAGAACACTGGGCACTTGGGAGGATGCTGCTACTGCTACCTTGGAAACCATGTGGTAACCATGAGGACATCGACCAGAGACAGGGAGAGAGGGGGAGAGAGAGACAGACAGACAGACACAGAGACAGGGGGACAGAGAGACAGAAAGACACAGACAGAGAGACAAAGACAGATAGAGACAGAGCAATAGAGAGAGAATGGGCTGATCAGGCAGGTTTGAATCTCTTGGCAAGTATAAATTTAACAGACATAACAAAATTTCATGAAACCAAAAAACAAAATTTGGAGCTAATCCCCAAATAATGTACCTATTAAAGCTGATTTTTTAAAAGATGGTTTTACTGTAGCCCAGGCCTGCCTTGAACTCAAGACCCTTCTGCATTATCCTTCTAAATGCTGGGATTAAAGGTTCGCACTACCAGTCCATCATAAAAAGATCATCTCCCATCCTGAGCCTATCCAGGTGTACATCAAGGATTGCACCTCTTAGAACATGCTTTTGTGACAGGAAATTCCAAAGGATTTCATAGCTCTGGGTCAGATGCTACTACAACTCAGGAAATTACTAAGGTCTTAGGAGCTCTGATTGAGCAACCAGGGTCAATGACCAAGTAGTACAACAAAAGATCCTACTACCACCCCTGTTACTCAGGAAAGCATGAGTGTTTTTGGATTTCTATGTCAGGAACCATGGAAAAAGGCCGAATACATTATTTTACAACATCACAGGCAATCACAGGAGATTGTTTACAAACAGAATGAATGACTCAGTAAGTCATCCTATCAAGGGTAATGGGTTTCTTGGTAGTTACAAATATGGAAAAGAAAAAAAAAATCCTGGAAGAATATTTGGGGTGAGATTGCAATTGGAGGTGCCAGTGCGAACTCATGATTTTGAGTATATATAGATGGATATATATACATAGATTGGTGTACAAATAAGAAGTTGAGAAACTCAGGAGGTTAAGAGCTTGAACACTGAAGTTTGAGACTAGTCCAGGCAGGAAAGTTTATTAGACTTCACCTCCAAACCAACCAGCAAAAAGCAGGGCTTAAAGGGTGGCTGAATTACTAGGAAACAAGCAAAGCAAGCAAGAGGCTCTGAGTTTACATTTCTGTACTACTAAAAGAAATTAATATAAATTTAAATGTGTGTATGTGTAAATATACATGTATGGAGTTGTATATATCAATGCACACCCACATACATGCATACATGTATTTTGTATATTCATTTTATATATTTTCCAGTTGTCTTCTCCAAAAGGGCCTAGGAACAATAATATCTCAAAAGAAAAGATGTTGGTTTCTAAATGCCAATCAGCCACAGCTCCTGGGATAATAGTTGATTGAAAGGCCAGAGCATGGAAGGTACTAAATAAACATCAATCTTGAGTATTAGTGAAGAACAAAAGAACTTATGAGGGCTTAGGGGTAGAGTGCTTGCCTAGCATCCATGAAGCCCTGGGTTCTTCTCTGCCACATAAAGAGTAAAAGCTGGAAGTGGCACTGTGGCTCAAGAGGTAAAGTGCTAGCCTTAAGCAAAAGAAGCTCAAGGATAGTGCCCCCAGGCCCTGAGTTCAAGCCCCAGGATTGGCAAAAAAAAATTAAATTAAATTAAATTAAAGCACTAATAAAGTCTTTTAGAAGGAGCTCCCACTGGCCAAGTCTGAAACCATTTGCACACAAAACCATGACAGGAGTGGAATTACAACCCAATGCATTCAACAGGAATCCCTTAGCCAGTTCAGATATGAATAAATATGTAAATACATAAGTAAACTGTCAGTGGTGTGAGGAATGGTATATTTCCACAGCCTTACGTGTTTTCCCATACATCACTCAGTCACAAAGGTAGAGGAGAATTTTTACAGTAGAAAAACAGGCAAATTTGGCTATCTTCAAGTGATCAAAATTACCTACTTCACTGCTGGGACAAACTGATGTCCCCAGCCATCTGGTAGCATGCAGTGGGAGGCACACACTGTCACTTCACGACAGCCTTCCAACCATGCAAGACCCAAGTCAACTCATGATAAAACTTCAGACAAGACTAAGTAGAAAAACAATCGATAAAATAGAAGTGGCATATAATTTTGAAAACAGTCAAGAAAATCTTGAAAAATTTTCAAGATTGAAGAAGACGGCAGAGCCAGGAACAGTGAAGGCCATCTTGACTTCTGGACAGGATCTTTTCACTATCAAAACAATATCATGAGCCAGGCATTGGTGGTTCACGCCTGTAATCCTAGCTACTCAGAAAGCAGAGATCTGAGGATCATGGTTCAAAGCCAGCACAGGCAGGAATGTCCATGAGAATCTTATCTTTAATAAACTACCAGAGAACCAGAAGTGGTACCATGGCTCAAGTGGTAGAGCCCTCGCCTTGAGGAAAAAGAGTTCAGGGACAGAGGCTAGGCTCTACGACTGACAAGCAAACAAACAAACAAAACCCCATAATTTGAGCTGAGCTACTCAGGAGACTGAGATCTGAGGATCAGAGTTCAAAGACAGCCTGGACAGGAAAGTCCTTACCACTCAATAAACAGCCAGTATCACACTCATCTCCAAACAAGGCAAAGATCCAACAAAAAAAGAGAACTACAAACTAATCTCTTTGATGACCACATATACAAAGCTACTCAATAAAATTTAAGTCAAGTTTGTAGAGACCATAAGCCTTATAGACCATGATAATGACAATGCGCCTCATGAAGGTTAAAAAGTGTTTGTGACTTTAAGTATCTCTATCCCACAATACTGTGAATTTTATGAAATGTATGTAATCACTTAATCTCAATTAAAAAATTAAAAACTTGAAAAAAAGGTGTTAAAAATGTTTGACAAGAAATGACCTCATGGGCTAGGAAGGTGGCTCAGTGGTAGAGCGCTTGCCCTGCATGCTCGAGGCCCTGGGTTTGATTCCTCAGCACCACATAAGCAGAAAGAAAAAAGCCGGAAGTGGCGCTGTGGCTCAAGTGGTAGAGCACTAGCCTTGAGCTGAAGAGCTGAGGGACAGCGCCCAGGCCCAGAGTTCAGGCCCCATGAACGGACCAAAAAGTAATTTAAAAAAATTAAAAAAAAAAAAGAAATGAACTCATTACCTTACTCATGTAACTCTAACTCCTCTGTATAGCCTCTTTACAATAAAAGTTAAAAAAAAAAGTGAAGGGACAGAGTTCACACTTTGAGTTCAAACCACAACACTGACAAACACACACACACAGAAAATCCTGGTGCAGAAAAACAGCATAGATATGGTAGAATAGAAGTAGTGATGGGCTAGGAATGTGGCTTAGTGGTAGAGTGCTTGCCTAGCCTGCATGAAGCTCTGGGTTCAACTCCTCAGTACCATATCAACAGTAAAAGCTGGAAGTGGCACTGTGGCTCAAGAGGTAGAGTGCTAGCCTTAAGCAAAAGAAGCTCAGTGACATTGCTCAAGCCATGAGTTCAAACCCCAGGAAGGAGGAGGAGGAAGAGGAGGAGGAGGAGGAGGAGGAGGAGGAGGAGGAGGAGGAGGAGGAGGAGGAGGAGGAGGAGGAGGAGGAGGAGGAGGAGGAGGAGGAGGAGGAGGCGGAGGAGGGTGGTAATAAAACTCGTTCCCCTCCTGCCCCCTCTCACTGAGTAGGTTGAAACCAACTAGTTTTTCATGGCATTGGCAGACTTGTATATTCAGAATAAAGTGAGACTTCTGATGGAATGCCCGGAAAGGAAAGTACCACCTCTAAGAAATTTTCAGGGATGTTTCCAGTGGCAGTTTAGGCTGTGATCAGATTCTAGAAAAATTGCGCTTAAAACTCAAACTTTCTATCGCCAATAGAATAATGTTTTCATTCATTCAGTACAGTGTTTAGGATAACTACAAATTGCTAGAAATTTTCTCAAGAAATACCAAAGCCACTTAGGGTCAAAGCTTTTACTTTCTAGCAAATAGCTACATGAAAGGGGATGCTAGTGAATGGGAATGCTAGCTAGTGCTTTGGAAAATTGAGAGAGGATCTAATAATTAGATTTAGGTGACTTTGAAGAAAGGTACAAAAAGGAAGAGGAGAATGTTGCACGAGAGAAAGAGGAATGTGGAATGTTGAATGGAAGTGTGATGGAAAAGCACTCCTGTGTTGCAGTTCATGTGCAGGAGGTCAGGATTGAACCAAAAGTTCACCTCTGGCTGGGTTCTGGTGGCACACATCTGAAATCTTAGCGACTCAGGAGGATGAGCTCTGAGGACCTGGTTCAAAGCCAGCCCTGGCAGGAAAGTGACTCATCTCTAATTAACCATCAGAAAACCAAGTGGAACTGTGGCTCTAAGTAGTGGAGTTCTAGCCTTGTGTGAACAAACAGTCTAAGAGAGATTCAAGAACAGGAAGAGGGAAAGAGAGGTAATGGAAAGGAGAGAGGAGAGGAAGATGAGAAGAAGGGGAAGTAGAGGAGGAGATGGTATAGGTTAGAAGAGGAGGGAAGAGAGATGATGGGGGAAAGGAGGAAAAAGGGGAGAGAGTGAAGTGAAAGAAACAGAAAGAGAATAAGAAAAATTACACAGACGTCAAGCCCCAGCTCTAGCACGTACTCACGTACACACACACACAAACAAAGAAAAAGGGAATATAGTGAAATCAAGAGTACTTCCCTTCCACCCATCCTCTTCACCGAACACTGGTCCACATGGAATTTAGGATTCCTCAGCTCTCTTCATAACCTGGATCTCGTCATTTCTCCTTTATTATTGCTGTCTACCCTATCATTCACCATGTACCCATCTTTGCCCTCTTGTGGCCCTCATTGCTTCATTCACTAGAATCCTATCCATTCTTTGAGGGAATCACTGCTACTCAAATTTCCCTGAGCTGGATCAATGACAGCCCAGCCTTCCTCATGCTGAAAATCGCATCAGTCTGCTCTACAGTCTCAGCCTCCTATTCCCAGTGTTCACATAGCAAAGGCCAGGTCTGCCCAATTCCTCCCCATCATATGCTTGTCACCTAAAGGCAGCATCAGTCTCCACATAGCCTCTCTGGGCAAAGCTAATGTCATGCCTAAACCAACACAAATATCGCAGTGGTGAAGGCTCATATCTAATCTTCCTGAATTTCTGTTCATGTGGGAATACAGTCAGCCCAGGCAGGATGTGTCTACAGGCAGAGTCCATCCAGGCCCCGTCCATCCACAAGTACCACTATATCTCCGTGCCTTCTCAGGTCTCCTTTTCCTTCATATATTTCACCATGTTTAGCTGAAACAAAGGGGTTATATTTTAACGTATACACTTTGTGATTCCAAAAATGCACTCTTGGTGTTCAGAATGATTGACTATTGAACATCAGCTCTCCCAGCACGCTGGTTCGCCCAGCATAAAAATTAGGGTATACTCTTCCATGAGGCCAATAGTCTTTCCCTTGGAACTGCCAAGGGAAAGCACCATGCCAAAGCCTGGTGCTCTGGCGGCCACTCTGGGGACTCATTGTGTCTCTACCAAGATAAGCTAACACTCAGTGCTGACCCTCTTGTACAGTGCACATGTCCCTCCCTCCCTGTCAATTTGTCTATCAGCCCACCACCCCCTTTCTCCCACAACCATTTCTGAGGTCTCATTCACACAGCTGTGCCTCACATAAGCACACAAATCCCTTTCATAACAACACAGAAAACAAGCTATGCCACAGCAGACTAACAAAGTCAAATGCACTGCCTGATGCTGGAGGCGCTGCCTGTCATCCTAACTATCCCAGCAGCCTGTCTGGGAACACACCATCTTCACTTAACTAGAAAAATGCAGGCCAGGAGCTATCATGTAATGGTAGTGTAATAAACAGCATGGCCAAAGGCATCCTCCTCCCCCCACATGCTGAGCTCATTGTTACCCTGGGCCTAGCTGTGGGAGGGGGTCAAGAAGGGATGGAACAGTGGGATTCCTGGGGGCAGGGCAATTAGTGGAGGTTGAAACTTTTATAGCTGTTGGAGTGGGGGAGGGGCCCAGCCTATATATAGGCTGTCTGTTCTGAGGAGCAGGAGCTGGGGAGAGACAGACAGCAAGAGGCTCCAACCAAAGCAGAGCAGAGCAGGGCCACCCTGTGAAGAGCTCTGAGGCCTGTAGATAGGCCACTGGAGAGGCATGCAGAGGAGGAAGGAAGCAAAAGGAAAAGCCTTCCCCTTTGGAGGTTTGCAGACTATTTGGAGGTTTGCAAGTCTGGAGGTGTGACTCAAGTGATAGTAAACAAGACATGACCATGCCAGCTGAAAAAGAGAAAGCATGAAAGAGGAAGGAGAAACCAGAGAGAGTCAGATTCAAGAACAGGAAGTGAAGGAGAGAGAATGGAAGTGTGCATGAAGGGAACAAGAAGTGGGATAGGGGAAGTAGAATAGTAGAAGTTATGGGGAGAAAGAAAAGGGAAGAAGATGGTAGAGGAGGGAATGTTGGAAAAGGGAAGATAGGAAGGAGAAAAAAAAGGAAACAGAATAAGAAAACAGCATTGAGGTCAAGCGTCCCAGTACCAGCATAAGCATACACACAAAAAGAAAAAGGGGAAAAAAGCATGGACGAATCATGGAAATCAAAAGTACTTCCTTCCACCTACCCTCTTCACTGACCACTGGTCCATGTGGAATTCAGGATTCCTCAGCTCCTTTCATAACCTAGCTCCTGTCATTTCTCATTTAGGTTTAGTGTGCATCCTGTCATTTACCAGGTACTCATCTTTGTCCTCTTGTGGCCCTCAGTGCTTCTCTTACCAGAATCCCATCTCATTCTGCACCCCAAATAGCCCTGACCTGGACTCCTCATCCACCAGGAGGCCCAAGCCCAGCTCTAGCTGCAAATCTCAAGTCTTCTCTTCAGGCTCAGCCTCCTGATCACAGTGCACACATACCAAAGGCCTAACTCCTCCATTACACACTTGTCACCAAAGGCAGCATCAGCCCTCAGCACTGCCTCTGTGTGCAGATCTAATGTCCCTGGCTGAATCAACACTAATAGCCCAGGGGTGGAGGATCACATCCAATCTTACCCAACTTCTGCTCATGTACAGATGCACTCATCCCAGGCAGGGTCCATCCAATATCTTCATGCTTTCTTAGGCTTCTTGCTCCTTCACAGATTTCTCCACCTCTAGCTGAGAGGAAGGAAAAGTATTTTAATTCATACATTTATGTGATTCAAATTTGCTGGGGGGCGGATTGGGAATGAGGGTGGGGAGAGGATGGGAAGGGATGGGGAGGGGAAACAAAGGAGGAGGCTACAATGCTTGATAAGAAATGTACTCATCTTGCCCATGTAATTGTAACCCCTCTGTACCGTATTTTCCCAATAAAAATTTTAAAAATAAATAAATAAAAAGAAAAAAATGAGCTCTGGATGTTCAGAATTCTGCTCACCAGCACTCTGATACCCTAAGAACAAAAACAGGCCTCTGCTATTCTTCCATGAGGCTTAGAGCCTTCTCATGGGAACTGAAGGGGAGAGGAAGAACAGTGCCCAAATTCTGGGGAAGGAGGTGTTAGCTGGGGGATTCTGGGAACTCACAGAATCTATACCCAGATATGACATCACTCAGTGTTCACACCGTTCAATTGTGCATGTACTTCTCACCCTGTGCATTTGGCACAGCAGCCTACCACACCTGTCCTTCCCCCAACCATTTTCAAGGTGTTCCTCACACACCTGTCCCTCAGATAACTACACATCAGAGAAGCCATCCTGTGCTACACCAGTTTAACAAGATCAAAAGCATTGCTGATGGTGGTGTATCATGCCTGTAATCCTAACTCTTCCAGAAGCTAACACCCCGAAGATCACAGTTAAAGCCAACCTGGGCAGACTTCATCTTCAATTAACTAGAAAAATCCTGGCTTGGAGGTGTGACTCAAGTGGTACAGCACCGGTTATGAACATGCAAACTCAAAGAGAAAGATCTAGAGAGGCAGGAAAGAAAAAGACAGATTTATGAGGACAGAGGAAGGGAGAAGGGAAGAGAAGAAGAAAGAGAATAGGAAAAGAGGAAGAAGAGGAAGAGATGAATAGTCTGGAGGGAAGTTAGCTGGAAAAGGGGAGAGAGGAAATGGGGAGAAAGAAGAGAGAGAAAAGGAGACACAGAGAGAAAATCACCCAGTTCAAGTGCCAGTACCAGCACACACTCACAAATATATACCCACAACAAAAAGAAAGGAATGGAAAGGACTGAGAAAATATGGAAATTAACACTATTTCCCTTCCCATAAACCCTCTTCACTGGAGACTGGTCCATGTGGAATTCAGGAGTCCTTAGCTTCATCCTCTCAGCTGTCTTTCAGCATCAGTATCAACCTTGCCTATCAGGAAGGTGCCCATCCTTTGCCCTCTTTTGTTCTGCATTGCTTCTTCTCAATGGAATACACTCTCAACCTGTTAGCTGTGCTCTATTCCCCAAATAACCCTGAGCTGGATCATTGATCCAACAGAAGTCACAGCCCACCTTCTGCTGCAAATCTCATCAGCCTGTTTTGCAGGCTCAGCCTCCTGACACTTGTGCACACATAGCAAAATCAGGTGTGCCGAAATCCTCCCTATTACATGCTTGTCAGCTGAGGCAGCATCAGACCAAAGCACTTGCTATGTGGAAATCTAATGGCCCTGGAGAAGCGAACACAAATAACCCAGTGATGGATCATATCCAAACATACTGAATTTCTGCTCATGTCCCAATGCAGTCATATCAAGCAGGGCAAAGTCCATCCAGGCCCCGTCCATCCACAGGCACCAATATATCTCCATGCTCTCTCATGTATCTTGCTGCTCCTTCCTAGGATTCTCCACCTGGTGCTGAAAGGAAGGGTAATGTTTTAATTCATAAAGTTTGTGGAGCTAAAAATGGGCTCTGGATGTTCAGAAGGTTCTAATACTTTAGACTCAGGTCTCCCAGTAGTCTTGTTTCCCTAGGGGAACAAAATGTACTTTGCTATTTCTCATGAGGCCTAGAGACTTCAACAGAGAAAAGCCAAGAGAAAGGAAGCACTGTGCTGAAGCATGGTGCCCTGGAGAAGGGGTGACACCCGGGGGCCTCTGAGGGGACTCCCAGAATCTCTACCAAGATATCCCAATTCTCAGTGCAGACACTCTTGAACAGTATACATGCCTTGCCTCCCTATTGATTGTACACACTATCCCACCAACACCTTCAACATCCATTTGTAACTTGTCCCTCACACAGCTGTCCCCCAGATAAGTACACAAATCCCTTTTTCCACATTAGAAAAGCCAACCTGTGTCTCACCAGATGAACAAGGTCAAAAGTACTGCCATGTATGTATGGCTCTAGACGGAAATCCTAACTATTCCAGAACTTCACACCCAGAACAGTGTACTTAAAGCCAGCAAAAACAGAGCATAGAAATGTAGGCTTGGCATCTAATCTTCAATAATGGAGCTAAAAAGATAGAATCGAAGAAAGACAGCCTCTTCAGTAAATGGTGCTGGCAAAATTGGTTAACTACTTGTAGAAAACTAAAGCTAGATCCTTATATATCATGCTGCACCAGAATCAACTCCAAATGGATCAAAGACCTCAGAGTCAAAGCAGACACTCTGAAAACATTACAGGATAGAATAGGAGAAACCCTAGGTCTCCTTGGCACAGGTCCAAATTTTTTTAATAGAGACCCAGAAACTCAACAAATCAAAGAAAGGTTGGACAAATGGGAGTGCATGAAATTGCAGAGCTTCTGTATGGCAAAGGACATAGCTAGCAAGATCAATAGAAAGCCCACGGGTTGGAAGAAGGTCTTCATACAATGGACAAGGGTCACATAACTAAAATATACCTGGAACTCAAAAAATTAAATCCCCCAACAACAAATCTTCAAAGAAACAACTGCCCAATAATTAAGTGGGCTAATGAATTAAAGAGAAACTTCTCTGAAGAGGAAAGAAGTATGGCCAATAGACACATGGCCAATAGACACATGACCAACAGACACACCTCCCTAGCCATAAATGAAATGCAAATCAAAACAACATTGAGATACCACCTCACCCCAGTTAGAATGGCTAAAATCAAGAACTCTAATAACAACAGATGCTGGAGTGGATGTGGATAGAAGAGAACTTTACTGCATTGTTTTTGGGAGTGTAAAGTTGTCCAACCACTTTGGAAAGTAGTATGGAGGTTCCTCAAAAGACTCCACATAGAGCTCTCCTATGACCCAGCATTCCCACTTTTGAGTATTTACCCAAATGCTCACAAACAAGACCACACTAAAGCTACTAGCAAAACTATGTTTACTGTAGCATTATTTACTATAGCTAAGATATGGAACCAACCCAGAAGCCCCTCAGTAGATGAATGGATCAAGAAAATGTGGTATATATACACAATGGAATTCTATGCCTCCATCAGAAAGAATGACATTGCCCCACTTGTTAGGATATGGAAAGACTTGGAAAAGATTATATTAAGTGAAGTAAGCCAGGCCCAAAGAAACATAGGTCCCATTATTTGCAAAGGTCCCCTTTATTTGCAATAACTAGTATATGTCTGAGTCAAGCAGAAACAGTCAGGTAAGTTGATGTAAGGGGGAAATGAACCCTAAGATATGTATTCAAATGTTTTTTTTTTCTTTCATGGGATTGTTTCTAACACATAAGATTATTTCTTTGTTGCTTTGTATGTCCCTCCCCAACGGTATAACCCCTGCTTTCACTGTATTTGATGTTGGTATAATTTGTGGAGGGGAAGGGAAAAAACAAGTCGTTTAAATAGGGAATACAGGTGGACTTATTGCAACAATGAGATCTACAAGTCGTTATGTTGAAAACAAACTTTACAACTTTGGCAGAGTAGGGGTGAGGGGAGAGGAGGATTGGAGGAGGGAGGATTGACTGGGGGGGGCGGGGGAAGGATGGGAAGGGATGTGAAGGGGAGACAAAGGAGGAGACTACAATGCTTGATAAGAAATGTACTCATTATCTTGCCCATGTAATTTAAACCCCTCTGTACAGTATTTTCACAAAAAAAAAAGAAATGCAGGCTTGGAGGTTGGAATCAAGTGGTAGAGCACCTGTGATGTACATGCAAACTGAAAGAGAAAGAGAGGAGAGACAGAGACAGAGACAGAGGCAGAGAGACAGATTCATTCAAATATCTGCTCATGTGTAGACACAGTCATCCCAGGCCTGGTCCATCCACAGGCATCACTATATATCTATGCTTTTTCAGGTCTCTTGTTTTTTAACATGTTTATCCACCTCTACCTGAAAGGAAAGAAAATTAGCTTAATTCATACACTTTTCCAGTGTAACCAGGGACTCTGTTTGCTCAGAATGTTCTCAAATTTGAAACTCAGCTCCCTCAGCACTCTGATTCCCCTTAGAGAAATTTGGACTCCCAGGGCAGTTGCAATTGTAAGTAACCTGTGCAGGAAATCGGGTCTTTAAAATTTACTGTTTTTTTTTTTTTTTACTGTGAGTAAATAAGTCTGAAATAAGGGACTTTTGGATGATGGCATTATGTTAGAATGGTGATTAGGTGTAGACAGAACACACAAGAAACTGCATTAAAATGGAGGGAAGTTGGGGCAGAAACTACTGACATGGTGCATGGAGACAGTTCTCTCTATTTTCCCAATGAAGATGTGCCCTTGAGCTTCGACCCAGCCAGAGTAAGTAGTGTTCTCAGGAGTTGTACACAGTCACCTAGAGACTGCCAAAGGAGAAACGAGTCCAGGATGCCACCTTCCCCTAAGATCCCTCTGAAGCCCAAGGGCCTCACTTTAAACTTAAGTAAACAAACTAGATAAGTAAGTAGGAAAACATGCAACATATCTGGAAGGTGAGATGATGACCTACTGCAGCATTTGGGACAAAAACACCTTAGTGTTCGGGGACAAATGGGAAAAGTTGTTTAATAAAGTGACATTACTTGAAAGTAGGGGATTGAGGTGTATTCACCAAGCTCAGAAGGTACAGACAGCTTGAGGTCACATTTCAGCTTACTTTTCAACATTTAAAAGTCAGCTCCTTGTCAGCTGTCCTTTCACTAGAAAGAATGCTAGCTGGAGAACACCCCTAGCTATGCTAGGACTATGCCTGGCTATGCTGGACTGAGACCTTTGCTGAGGATATTGGGCACACAGCAGTGTGAACTTCCTGTATGACTCCCTCCCCTTCTGCAGCTCTTCAATTTCACACCTCTCTGCTTTTCCACACCCTAGTGGTGTGGCAGAGTTCTGCACCTCTTTCTCTGGAACAGCTTTGTTCTTAAGCTGTGGACATTAGTTTGGGGGCTTCACACAGTTCCAGAGTTTGTGAAAAATGGTGACTATCCTGTGAGCCACACTCTTCCAGCCCCATCACTTATTCCAGCTGGAGGCTATGGATTCCCCATGTGGCTACCAAGAGGGAAGGGCATTTTCAACCAAGTGTCAACTCTCTAGTCTGCTCAGCCAGCTAAAAGAATCCTGGCCGCAGATTAAGCTAGTACTGGAGCTTTGTGGGGAGCAGAGGGGAAGGACAGGCAGACTAGGACCTTGGCCTCTCTTCAGAGGCAACTGTTATCATCTGGCAATTGAAATTCTGAGGGCAAACTGAAGGTGTTAATTTGTGCAGCTAAGCTGACTCCCCTTCATTGAGAGAGGGCTAGTGCAAAGTTCCTGAGGAGTTGTACACAGTGGAATAGCCAAAGTCATCATTTTCCACTCCACACTTCTGGCACTCTTTAGTTTTCTTGGATGACCAGATAGGTACTCATGGCTTCATTGAATGCCCTGTCCTGGATTGCCTTTTCAATGTCAGCTATATTGTACCCCATGTCGCACAGAACTGTGACACTAATGGAGTCCAGCTTGCTGGGCAGTGGCTCATCAGGAAGCAGGCCAAACCCCACATCTACAGCCAGCCATGGGTTTCTTAGTGACATCCACAGTCAGCAGTTTGGAAAGTAGATTGTGTCTCTTCACAGATAGATAAAAGGGAGCTGTGTACCTGGCCTCAAGGATGTGTAGCCATGTCTGCCATCTTCCTCCCCTCAAATGGGAACTTTCCTGTTGTCCGCACATACAGAAGCATACCTGGGATCTAAATATCCTCTTTATAGACATCATACATTTTGTAAAGGAACATTTCACGAGGTCTGAATATCAAGGCTCCACAAAACCCCTTTAGCAATTGCCCCAGCAACACCCTGATGCTCAGCCCAAAATCACTGACTTTGGCATTGCATTTGCCATCCAACAGGATGTTCCTGGGCTTCAGGTTTCTGTGTGTGATTTCATTCTTGTGAAGGTAGTGCATAGCACTCACCATCTGCTTGAACAGCCTCCTGGCTTCAAACTTGACTAGGTGGTGGCAGGAGGATTTGCCAGTCAACCCTATCCTGTACTGGCTATTGTTACTACATTTTGTCACAACTCACTTTCAAGGCCTTTTGAGTCAGGGTGGGTGGAGTTCCTGCCTCTTGTCTCTTGAAGGGTTGTTCATTTGCTTTGGAATTTAAATGTCATCAATTTGAAATTATTTACATTGTTTCAAAACCAAACAAATTGATGTTCACATGTTTTTTGGTCATGTGGCGGCTTGAACTCAGAGCCTGGGCACTATCCCTGAGCTCTAATGCTCAACCATTTTGAGCCACAATGCCACTTACAGTTTCCTGGTGGTTAACTGAAGATAACTGTCTCATGGGCTTTCTACTCAGGGTGGCTTTGAACCTAGAACCTCAGATCTCAGTCCCCCAAGGAACTAGGATTACAGGTGTGAGCCACCAGTACCTGGCACAAATAGGATTTTAAAAAGATGCGAAGTTTAACCTTAGGATAAGACCATGAGGTCCGAAGGGCTGAGACCTTACCATAACTGTTGCTGAGTAGTTCAAGTTCTTGTCTGCCATTGCTCTGTAAAGGACTCTCTGTTTATCTGAGTTTGCCCTTGGCAATGTTTTTATTTTGTATTTTATTTCATTTTTAAAAGGTTTCAGTGACATTATTTTCCAAATATGTTTATGGAACAGCCACCATTGTCAATTGCCGGAAGTGGAGAAGTTCCCAAGGTGTTATTTTTAATAAGTCATTACTAACTATTATGATGGAACTCTTAATGGCTCTTGAAGGAAGGTAGAATCTTTCCTAATTAGGTTTTTATTATCTATAAGTAATTGTACAGGATTGGGAATGTGCGTTAGTGGTAGAGTGCTCACCTAGCATGCACAAAGCTCTGGATTTGATTCCTCAGTTCCACATACATAGAAAAGCCAGAAGTGGAGCTGTGGCTCAAGTGGTAGAGTGCCTCAAGCAAAAGAAGCTCAGAGACAGTGCCAAGGCCAAGTTCAAGACCCAGGACTGGCAAAAAAAAACAAAAAAAAAAAGAGACAGGGGTAAATGATGTGAATAGAAATTTCCAAAAAGAAGAAATGCAAATAGGCAAAAATATATGAAAAAATGTCCAGTGTCTATAGCCATGCTGGAAAACTTTTAAAAAATCAAAATGATAGAAAGATAACACATGCTGGCAAGGATGAAGAGAGAACTCCTGTCAGACAGATTGTAAATTGATACAAGCATTATGGCAAACAGTTTGAAGGTCTCTAAATAAATACATGAACTCAAGTACAATTATAATATGTCTATTTCTAGATTATTTATACCAGCTCGGGTATAGATTCAGTCTAAATGTCTATCAATGGAGAAATTGGTAATGGTCTCTCTTTCACACACATATATACATGCACACACACACACATACACACACACACACAGGAGAATTTTCCAAGCATAACAGTGATAGGAAAGCTATCATTTGGTGACAAATGGAGGCAAAGATTAAGTAAAGTTATCGAGACAAATGGCCCAGGATCGCTCAGATATGTAGAGAATAATGTTGACCATGGACTAGTGCTGACCAGAGGTTGGGAAGGAGGGATGAAAAGGGGGAAAGTGAGGTTTGTTTGATCAGTGTGTGTCACGACCTGTGTACGATTAGTACTTGCTTATAAAAAGCATCAATATTAAGATAGTCATCTTCCATGTCCAGAAGAGAACCATTTCTCTCTGCCTAGATGACACCACTGCAGCCTAGGCCCCTGCCCCTGTCCCTAGCTGGTCTTCCCATTCCCCCTTCCCTGTCCCTCCCAAAATCATCCTTGTAAACACAACCCACAGCATACTATTCTCTGTCTGTTTATGAGTGTGGGTGGGTGCAAGCACAGGCCAATACGTGGGATTGAACTCCATGTTCAAGGTGAGTGCTCTACTCCTTAAGCCACAACTCCACTTCCAAGTTTTCTGGGGTCATGCACTTTCCTACACAGGATAGATTTGAATAATGACCTGGCAGCAGCCAGCCATAGAATACTTTTTTATCTGCATGCATGTTGTGTTTACTATAGCACCATTCACAATAATATAGGGAATCATTCAAGTGTCCATTACTGGACCAATAAAAAGACAGTACATACATATTGTAGTACATTATTCAGCCTAAAAAAATAAACAATAAATCTTCCTGGCTCTGGTGGCTCCTGCCTGTCATCCTAACTATACATGAGATAGGAGGATTGAAGTCAAAGCCAGCCCAGGCAGGAAAGTCCATGAGACTCTTACTTCAAATATCCATCAGAAAACCAGGAATGGAGCTGTGCCTCAAAGAGGTAAAGTGCTAGCCTTGAGCTAAATGATCAGGGACCACTTACTGGCCCTAATTCAAGCACCAAAAAGGAACCAGAAAAAAGAAACCAACACTCAGACACTATGGATGGAACTGGAGGACACTCAGTTTCATGAAGTAATACAGGCAGAGGAACACCAATATCACACATACCCTTTCATATTTGAAGAAATGTGGCTTTAGAGTAGACAGGAGAACTACAGAACATTGTTGAAGCCTCATGGGTCACCCCTCTGCCCACCGCCTCCTTTGGTGAAGTGCAGAGCCTCTGCTGCCCAGAGGCTCCTGTGCCTTCTCTGATCCTGTCTCTCTCCACTGAGCCCAGGCTTCCTTGCTGCAGCCACACTGGCATTTGCACTGTACCAGCTGGGGGCCACTGCTATTCCAACTGCCTGGAATGCTTTTCCCAACACCCAGCTGCTCAATCCCCTATCCTTCCCCAAAACCCCCTTGCCAAACAGGTCTCCTCTGATACTTAAAAATAAAACCTTGTGCACATGTGTACACAACACACATCTGCAAACACACAAAAACATAGAGTATTTCCAACACTCATCCTGAATTTTTCTGCCTTAATCTTCCTTTTCATATATACTATGTGGTACTTTTGTAAAGTTTGGGTATTCTCATTCTCCATGCTTGAGTGTAAACTCACGAAGAGAGGTATTTTTATGCTGTTCCTAGCATTCTGTCAGTCTTCAGCATGATGTGTCTCATCCTGTGGGCACTCAGTAAATGTCCATTGAATGAAAGCCTACCTATTCCCTCACACACTTATTCAACAAGTATACTGCCATACATGGTCAAAGCTCTTTCCCACTGTTTTCCCATGACTCCTCTCCACAGCCCCTGTCACCCTTGCCTCGTGGTCTCCCCACCTGTGTTTCCAAGCCCTTTGCCTGAAGTTTCTGCCCCTCAATCTTACATATGGAGATGGTGTGCACACACCAAATAACCTGTTCCTCCTCTGGGAAGCCTTTCCATACCACCTCAACTCCTCACTCGAGTTCTTCCAAGTCTCTCTGCAAGCCATGAACCTGTCCTAGGTAATGGTCTGTGTGACATTGTAGCTAACCTGTGGAATCCTCATCCTCAGGCCAACTTTTCGTCTTCCCTCCAAGTGCTGAGCCAAATGCACTTCAGCTGTTCCACAAAGGTTTAGGAGTGTTCTAGCATGCACATGCATTACACTGTCAATTGAAAAGTCAAAGGAAGACCTGAGTTTTAGAGAGTGAGCTCATCCGGCCCCTTAAGAAAAGACTGGCATGAAATCATAAAATGACTTGCTTCCTGCTTGGCACAAGGCCCTGCCCACAGCCCCAAGGGTCTACACAATGCCTCTCCTCCACATCTCCTTAATGCAACCCAATACTGAAATCCCACCCAGTGCAGCAGTGATTAGGCACCCTCTCTACTGCTCTGGGACTACTAGAAACTAGCCTCAAGACAAACCCACTGACATGAACTGAAGTCTACTCCCTCATTTCAGGACGCCTGAGACAAAGAAAAAGAACTTAGAAACCATGGAAATTCACATTTCTTCCCTCCCCATCCACCCAATTCACTGAACAATGATCCATGTGGAATTCAGGTGTCCCTAGTTTCCTCCTCTCAGCTCTCCTTCAGCATTAGGGTCAACCCTGTCTATCAGCAAGGTGCCCATTTTTTGTATACTTTTGGCTCTCAGTGCTTCTGTCACAAAAATCCTATCTTATTCTCAGGGAAGAGCTCTGTTCCCTAAATAACCCAGAGATATACCACTGTTTCACTGGGAGCCTCAGTCTTCTCCTGCTGCAAATCTCATCAGTCTGCCCTACATGCTCAGCCTCTTGACTCCAGTGAACATACAGCAGAGGTCCTAGGTGTCCAACTCCTCTCCATCACACACCTGTCACCCAAAGGCAGAATCACCCTCAGGACTTCCTCTGTGTAGAAATCTAATGCCCTGCTGAACAAATATCCCAGTGGTGGAGGTTCATATCTAATCTTACTGAAGTTCTGCTCATGTCTGCATGTACTCATCTCCATCCACATGCTCCTATATTTTCATGCTTTCTTAGGTCTCTTGCTCATTCAAAGGTTTCTCCACCTCTAGTTGATAGGAAGGAAAAGTATTGTATTTCCTACATTTTTTGGTTCAAAAATGGGCTCTGGAGGTTTATAGTGTGGCAATATTTGAAACAGCTTCCTCCACACTATGTGCCCTAGGACAATAATCAGGCCCTACTCTTCTTCCATAAGACCTAGAGGCTTCCCCTGGGAACTGCCAGGGAAAAGGAAACACCATGCCCAAGCCTGGTGCTTTGGGGAAGGGGGTGTCAACTGGAAGCATCTTTGGGGACTCAAAGGGTCTCTCCTAAGAATCTGACATGTCTCAGTGCTCAAACCCTTGTATTATGGAAATGTAATTCTCTGTCCATTTTCCACAGCAGCCCAACCCAACATCCTTTCCTTCCCCCAAACATTTCTAAGTTTTCCCTCATACAAGTATACAAATTCCTCTTGTAATTACAGAGAAACCAACCTGTGCTGTACCAGATTCACAAAGTCTAGGTGCTGGAGGGTCACCTGTATAATCCTAACTACTGCACACGCTGACACTGAGAAGACTGTAGATAAAGCCAGCTTGAGCAGACTCCATGTCCAACTCAGTAGAAAATCAGGACTAGAAGAGTGACTCCACTGGTAGAACATCAGCCAGAAACACACTCACACTCAAGAGAGAGAAAGGGAAAGAGGGGGAGAAGGAAAATGGACAGAGAGAAAAACAGAGGGACATGCATACATACCTAAAGACAGAGAGACAAAGAGACAAATTCAGGAGAAAGGATTGAGTGAGAAGAAATGGGATAGGGAGAAGAGAACGATTAGAGGGAGGAGAAAAGGAGAAAAAGAATGGGGGTATAAAAAAGGAGAGATTAAAGACATTAGAGGGGAGGAGGGCCCAAGGAAAGGCCACAGAGGGAAAAGGAGACTGAGAAAGAGAAAAAGAACAAAGTTCAAGCCAGTACACTCCCAAATGCATACACACAACAAACAAAAAGACAAGAAAAAGCATTGAGAAATCATGGAAATTAATAGTACTTCCTTCCCCACCCACCCTATTCACTGAACACTGTTCCATGAGTTCAGCATTCCTTACATTCCTCCTCAGGTCTCTTTCAGCATCAGTATCAACCCTGTCTTAAACCAGTTATGCATCCTTTGCCTATTTGGACCCTTATTGCTTCTCCCACCAGAAACCCATCTCATTCTTTGAGAATAGCATTGCTTCCCAAATACCCCTGAGCATTACCATTGATCTACCAGGAGCCCCAGCCCTCCTCTTACTGCTAATCTCATTAGTCTACTCTGCAGGTTCAGCCGCCTGACCCAGTGTACACATAGAAAAGGCCAGGTTTGCCCAACTCCTCCCGATCACACACTTGGCACCCAAAGGCAGCATCAATCCTCAGCACTGCCTCTGTGTGCAATTCTAATGCCCTGGGTGAACCAATACAAATATTCTAGTGTGAAGGCTCACATCTAATCTTACCGAATTTTGTTCTTGTGGGAAAGCAGTCATCCCAGGCCACCCAACCACGGGTATGGTCCATATACAACCAAAGTCCATCCAGGCTATGTCCTTAAACAGATCCCAGTTTATCTCCATGATTCCTCAGGTCTCCTGTTCCTTGATCACCTATAGCTGAAAGGAAGGGAATATATTTTAATTCATACACTTTGTGATTCCAAAAATGGCCTCTTGATGTTCAGAATGTTCAAATATTTAAACGTGGCTCTGATAGCATTCTTTATTCCCCAAGGAGAAAAATTGGGCTCTGCTATTCTCCCATGAGGCCTAAAGTCTACTGGGAAACAGAAGCACCATGCACAAGCTGGGTGCTCTGGGAAAGGGGGCCTCTCTGGGGACTCATAGAGTCTCCACTAAGAATCTGACACCTCAAAACCAGCTTTACAATGTCAGTGTGTGGGGGGGGTATGATTGGGTGGGGGGCAGGGGGGAGGCTGGGAAGGGAGGTGAAGTGTAAACAAAGGAGGAGGCTGCAATGCTTGGTAAGAAATGTATGCATTATCCTGCCCATGTAATTGTAACCCCTCTGTACAGTATGTTCTCAAATAAAATAAAATAAAATTTAAAAAGAAAAAAGAAAAAAGAATCTGACACCTCTCAGTGTACTTGTACAGTGCACATGTCATCCTTCCCTGTCCATTGACACCAACCCATCACCCCCTTCCTTCCACAAACAATTGTAAGGTGACTCTTACACAGCTGTCCCTCACATAAATACACAAATCCCCTTTCAAAATAGAGAAACCAACCTTTGCCACACCAGATTAACAAAGCCAATTGCATTCCCTTATGCTGTAGGCTCTTGTCTGTAATCCTACGTATCTCCCAAGGTGACACCTTGAAGACTGCATTTACAGCAAGTCTGGGAAATCTCCATCTTCAAGGAAATAGAGAAATGCAAGCCTGAACTGTAACTCAAGCAGGAGAGAACCAGACATAGCCATGAAAACTGAGAAAGAAAAAAAGAGAAAGACAGAGTGGGAGAAAGGGAAAGAGGGAAAAAAGGGAGAAGTGTACAGAGAGAGAAGGAGTGAGGGGGGTGGAGGGAGAGACAGACAGATTCAAGAGCAGGAAGAGAGTGAGAGGGAATGGTAGAGGGTAGTAATAGAACAGCAAGAAGAGGAACAGGAGAAGTAGAATAGTAGTAGTTATGGGAGGAATGAAAACAAAGGAAGAAAAATGGTGGGCAGGGGCAGGGAGAAGGTGAGAAAAGTGGAGAGAGAACAGAGAAGGCAAAGGAAATAGAGCATAAGAAAAAAAGCACTGAGGTGTAGCAGCACACACTCATAAACACATACACACAACAAACAAAAGGAAAAAATAAAACAATAGCAATTGAGAAATCTTACAAATCAACAGTTAATTCCTTCCCAACCACTTTCTTCACTGAGTGGAAAATGTCTAGTGTGCCCGACCAGCTAAAAGAATCTAGGCCCCAAATGAAGCTGGAACTGGAGCTCTGCAGGGTGTAGAGTGGAAGGACAGGCAGACTGGCACTTCGGGCTCTCAAGAGGTAACTGAAATTTTGAGGACAAGCTGAAGGTGTTATATCCTGCAGAAAAGGTGGCTCTTTTTCGTGGAGAGGGCTGGTGGGATTGTCCTCAGGAGGTGTGCATGGTGGACTAGTCAAAGGCATCGTTTTTTATTCCACACTTCTGGTATTCTCCTTTAAGTTTTCTTGGATGAGCAGGTAGGTGCCCATGGCTTCATTGAATGCTCTGTCCTGGAATGTCCTTTCAATACCAGCTAGGGTGTAACCCATGTTGCCCATGACTGTGACAATAATGGGGTCCAGCTTGCTGGGAAGTGGCTCATCAGGAAGCAGGCCAAATCCCACACCTAGAGTCAGCCATCAGTGCTCCATTATCTCCTCAATAGCAGGCCTCAGATTGAAGCCCACAGTCAGCAGTTTAGGAAGGAGATCATGTCCCACTGCAGTTGGTAAAGAGGACCTGTGTACCTGGCCTCTAGGATTTGTTTCCGTATCTGAGTCATTTTATTCCCCTCAAATGGGAACTTTCCCATTGTCATCATATACAAAAGCACGCCTAAGTCCCCAAATGTCCACCTTGTACCCATTAAACATGTTCTGTAGGAACATTTCAGGGGGGTGGAATAGCAAGGCTCCACAAACCCCCTTTAGCAACTTCCTTGTCACCCTGATGCTAATGCCAAAATCACTGACCTTGACATTGCAATTGGTGTCCAACAGGACGTTGTCGGCCTTCAGGTCTAGTGTGCAATTCTGTTCTCATGAATGTAGTGAACATCACTCGTGATCTGCTTGAACAATCTCTTGGCTTCATACTCTAATAGGCAACTGCAAGGGGATTTATTGCCCCACCCCAAGAGATGGACCCGAGTGTCCAGCTCAGTGACAAGGTACACACAGTCTTCATCCTCCATCACCTGGAACAATCGTATGATGTGTGGGTGACATACACTCTTCACAATGGCTACTTCATTTTCTATCTCATGGCTTTTTAGATCGTTCTTTGGGAGAACTTTGACTGCCACTGTGGTGTCTGTGAGGCAGTGATGGGCCAGCTTCACATAGCCACAGCTGCCATAACCGATGATCTCTGTCAAGTTGTATTGTCCAATGACAGTGATCTCCTCCTCCTTTGGGGAGGAACTAAAGTTGTACATTAACATCTTGCCCCTGGGATGGCAAGTGATCAAGCTTAAGAATTACCTAAGATGATCTCAATGAAGTTGACAACTAATAAATCTTAAGAAACGGAAGGTAAACTACTAACAAAGTAAACACAACCCCCAGATGAGTAAATGAATTCCCCAAACCCAAACAACACAACCACCACCCCCCACACCCAACGAAAGCAACCAAGTAGCTCTGAGTTAGTCCAGTGGGTCACCAAGTAAAAGCTCCCAGTGCTGTAACTGAAAAAGCTGGAGAGAAGCTGCCTCATATGTACCCTGCTGGGCATGCCTCACAATGCCCTGTGATGTCAGGGGGAAATGGACCAATCACAAGTCAGGCCATTGACATCAGTGAGGAAGTGAACCAATCAGAGCCCAGTGCACACCCTCTGGCAGTTAGGTACTTGGGCCAGGAAGTCTGTTGCCAACAACACTGGGCACATGGGAGGATGCTCTTACTGCTACCATGACAGCCATGTGGGAACCATGAGGACATTGGCCAGTGGCCCTCATCTTCAGGGTTGGGCATCCTAGGAAGACCCCTGTGAGGACATCACACAGTGGGGTATTGATGAACCCCAGAGAGTGAGACAATCCATGGAGGCACAGTGAGAAGTGAACAAAAGAAGTTTATTTACGGGGCTGGGAAGGTGGCTCAGTGGTAGAGCACTTGCCTTGCATACATGAGGCCCTGGGTTCGATTCCTCAGCACCACATAAGCAAAAAAAAAAAAAAAAGAAGAAGAAGTTTATTTACACTATTTACACCAGAAAGGTGTCTTGAGACTACCTTGTCCTGGGTTAGATACCGAGAACCAAGAGCAGCCTCAACCACCAAACTTCCAATAGGCAGTCCTGACCCTCCAACCTTTACTGGTTGGTCTGCAAACCACCAATTAGTCGGTCCACAAACCTACAAACCTCAGATCTCCAAAGCTCCAAATCTCCAAACCTCCAAAGGAGAAGGCTTTTCCCTTTCTTCCCTTCCTCCCCCACATGCAGACCTCTCCACTGTCCACAGGCCTCTCTAGAGGACGGTCCCAAATGGCCTCCAGAGGAGGCCCCGAATGACCTCCATAGGAGGTCCCAACAGGTCCCTCCAGGAGGCCCTGAGTGACCTCAGGAGGATGTTCCAAATGTCCCCTCAAGAAATCCCTGAAGGGCTGGGAAGGTGGCTCAGTGGTAGAGTGCTTGCCTTGCATGCATGAGGCCCTGGGTTCGATTCTTCAGCACCACATGCACAAAAAGAAAAAAGCCAGAAGTGGCACTGTGGCTCAAGTGGTAGAGCGCTAGCCTTGAGCTGAAGAGCTGAGGGACAGCGCCCAGGCCCAGATTTCAGGCCCACACAGGGCTACAAAAAAAAAAGTCCCTGAATAGCTCCTTGAGAAGCCCCAAAGGACCTCTCAAAGAGGTCCCAAGTGGCCCCTCGAGAAGCCCCAAATGGCCTCTCAAGGCTTGCCCTGTCCTCCACAAGCCTGCCCTGCCCTACTGCAGCAGGCTTTCCCCTCCTGCCATCTCTCTCCCTCCACTCCCACTCCTCTCCTTCCTCCACACTCAGTTCCTGCCTCAGGACTCCTGGTCTTTCCCTTCTCTCCTCTCTTCAGGACACCTGGTCTCCTCTGGACTCCTCTCTCCACAGGAGTCCAGGTGTCCTCCGGACTCTTCCCTTCTCCCTCCCAATGTGTTTTCCTCCTAACGTCCCCCCTGGCCGTGGAGCATGCAGCCTATATACACCCAGATAGGCTGCACCCCTGTCCCACTGTCAGGTTTCAAACTGACATTAATGCTCATCCCCCAAGCTGTCCAAGTCCAATCCCAACAGGCAGCTCACTATGTGCATGTCTCCAGGAGCATGCCCCTCCCCCTTTTGGTGGCATGCTCCGCCCCTTTCAGTGGCATGTCCCAGCCATGGCATGCCCCTCCAGTGCCCCTTGGGGTGGTGACATCAGTCTCTCAATGCCCTGCTCTATCCAATGGCCAGGTCTGTGGAGTTGTGAGGCTTGAATCTTGATGCCGCTCCCCTTCCAGCAGGCTGGACCATGGGACAACACTATTGGGCCCCGCTGATTTTCGGGGCACCACAGGTTATTACAGAGACTATCCTTGTACAGAAATTATAACACTGTCCTTTTCACATAGCATGGTCTACATCTAATTGCAAGGGAGCCTGAGATATGGAGACTTTGTAACGATTCAACTCAAAAATGTCTTTCCACTTGAGAAGAGAGACCGGAAATCCAAGATGAAGTCATAGTTTTGTCCACATCTGCCATTCTCATTTCTGATTCCAGTTTGAATGGGTTCCTGTGCTGCTTTGTACCTCTTTTTTACTGTTTTTGATTCACTTAATCACTTTTTTCCATCTTTATTTATCCCTCACAGGTTAGAAATAAAGTATCTTGCTTTTATATTTTTTAGTACCATTGTCTCGGATTTTAATATATCTATAATTGTTCTAATAAAAACCATACACGAAATATGTCTTATCTCAGAGGCAGACTCCTATTTTATGGACCTGAAGTTTATTCCATTTGAGAGGTCTTTTATTCTTTATTTCATTTATTTATTCATTTATTTTTGGCCATGGAGCTTGAACTCTGGACGGACCTGGGTGCTGTCCCTCAGTTCTTCAGCTAAAGCCTAACACTCTACCACTTGAGCCACAGTGCCACTTCTGGTTTTCTGGTGGTTTATTGGAGATAACAGTATCATGATCTTTCCTACCTGGGCAGGCTTTTAACTGCTATCCACACATCGAAGCCTCTTTAGCTAGGATTTTACGCATGAACCACCACTACCCAGCAACTTGAGAGTTCTTTTTAAGGGAAAATAATTAATGATTTGTCAGGCACTGGTGGCTCCCACCTGTAATTCTAGCTACTCAGGAGGCTGAGACCTGAGGATCTCGGTTTGAATCCAGCCTGGGCAGAAAAGTCCTTGAGACTTTTGAAAATGACAAGATAACCTCAAGTGTCCCTATGCCTCAAAGTGGATGAGAGCTAGCCTTAAGCAAAAAAAACTCAGGGACGGCACCCAGCCCCTATGTTCCAGTCCCAGGACTGGCAACAACAGCAGCATTAAAAAGGAGCTGGATGTAATAAAGCCTTATTCATAAACACAGAATGCAGAAGGTAGAGGCAGGAGGTTCAGAGATTGAGGCCATCTTGGCCTTTATAGTGAGTTACACTTCAACCTGGACTACATAGCAAGACTTAGTTCTACAAAAAAAACCCTCTTCCCCCTAAAACATGCAGGAAGTTCACTTACAGATGAATCTCAGAGAGCTGTTCCTCCATAACCCTATTTCATTTTGTCAAATATTGTCACCTACTACTTCATTCTTTCTTTTTCAAAAAGTCTCCATAAGTAGTTGCTGACAGTTATCATTGTTGGGTCATACATGACGGTTATTTAGACATCCCAACATATACTTTTTCCCTATTCTTGATTCTTTGAATTCTGTCCCCCCTTCCTTTCCTCTGTTTACCCTTCCTTTTCTTTACTAGTTCCTCCTTTTCTCTTCATTTGCTTGTTGCACTAATTCCTCCCTTTTGTCTGTCCCTTCCTTCCTTCCTGAGATAGAATTGGGTGATATAGGGCAAACTATTCTGGAATTTATGTTCTCGCTGCCTCAGTGTTCTGACTGGCAGTACTACAGGAGTACACTGGCATGACTGGAAAATTCCAAATGGAAGAGAATACTGGACCATTATCTTTTTTACATAAAGTTCTCCCTAGATTCCCTAGACTCTTCACACACATGAGGCTGTTTCATGTCTTATATGTCTCTTAGGCTCTTTTCTGAATTTCCTTTTTTGTTTCCTGTCCCATTCAGTGGCCCTTAGCCGTGGGGTGGCTCCAACCAATGCCAGGCATACCCAACCCTCCCTGAGACCAAGTATCTTGGGCACAGGCACATTCAGGCACTGAATATGACAGAGCATAGATGAAGTGTACATTGTCCCTTCCTTTCAGGACCCATGAGCCTATTAGCTGAGCAGATCCCCTTAAGGGAACACACTCTGAAAGGAAGTTCCAGGTCAAAACCATACCAATCTCGACAATCCCTTGCAATCTCACATTTTTCAGATATGGCCATGTCTAGTTATTTCTAGTGAATAGAACATGGTAGAAATGAGAGATATCATTGTTCAGATTGCAATATAAATAGCCGTTGTTCTCACAGTAGGATCTCTTTCTCTTGCTCTCTCTTGCTCTCTCCTTCTCTCCTTCTCTCTCTCATTCTCCTATACTCTTTGCCCTGGGTGAAACAAATGCATGTGTGAGCAGTCTACGGAGAAGGCTCCATGACAAGGAGCTGCAGCTCCAGATGACAGCTGGAAGACATGAGTGGGAAGCATTCAAGCCTAGAAGTGACTCTGACTCAAGTCCAGGTTTTGAATCTATCTCTTTTGGTTTCTGAATAATAATCAGCTTGGCACAACTTTCCCAATGAGAAAATAATACCCAAAGGTGGCAGGTGGCCATTCCTACAGACTATGCAGAAACCATGTCCTGAATGGCAAAAAGTAGACTTTTTTCCAAGTCTTTGATGCCTTGGCAGACAGTCTCCTCCAGCGAAGTCTCTCATTCCTATCATGCAACAGAACCAGGCTGTTGCATCTTTCCACTGCAGATGAGTGCCCTGCAGTGATTTAAACAATGGCCAGAAAGAGGATGAGACCACCTTGGTAAAATGCATCCAGCTGTAACAAGGATGTTACATTCTGAAGTCTCTTTACTGTACGTAGGACCAGAGACTGTGGTTCCAAATAGCATGCCCTTTGACTTTGTGAGACAGAAATCTTGACTTCCATCCAAAAAGATGGGCAAAGGAAAAGAAGGTCCTTGGCTAGGTTTCTCATGACAGAGCAGTTTGATACCAGATGTGGCCAAGAGTCACAGGTACTATATCTCTGCAGAAACCTGTCCCCAAAGAAGAGTGATGGATGGAAGTCAGCTCAGAGAGAATGAGTGAGTTTCAAAGTAGTGCTGAGTAGCATCTGGGGATGGCCCCTGGCTTCTGGCTTGATTAACCATCTCTGCTAAGTGTGTCTGAAGATGTATAAGCACAGGCTTTCTAAACCATAGAAATAAATGATACACACAAACAAAAACTCCCACAGAGCAGGTTATAGGTCAACCTTGTCCATTCCAAGTCAATTGACCTGATTCAACACTTCAAGTATTTCAGTATTTATATAAAAGTGCCTATGTGCCAAGTGCTGGTAGCTCATGTCTGTAATCCTAGCCACTCAGGAGGCTGAGGATGGTGGTTTAAAGTCAGTCTGGATAGGAAAGGCTGTGACAGACTTTTCTCCAAAAATCACTCAGAAAGCTAGAAGTGTCATGGCTGCTCAAACAGTAGAGTGCTCGCCTTGAGCTGAAGAGCTGAGGGACAGCTCCCAGGCCCAGAGTTCAAGTACTATGACTGAGAAAAAAAAGAAGTGCCTATGAATCAATTCTTACATGTTGTTTTTCCCATATAGAAAATCTGTAAGAAGCCGGGTACTGGTGGCTCACACCTATCCTAGCTACTCAGGAGGCTGAGATCTGAGGATCGAGTTTCAAAGCCAGCCCGGGAAGGAAAGTTCATGAAACTCATCTCCAATAAACCACCAGAAAACCAGAAGTGGACCTGTAGCTCAAGTGGTAGAACACTAGCCTTGAGCTGAAGAGCTGAGGGACAGTGCTCAGGCCCAGAGTTCAAGCCCCATGACCACCAGAAAAAAGAAAAGAAAAGAAAAGAAAATCTGTAAGAACACATCAGTAATGTTTTTTGAATGCAAAAAATGATACCTGTTGTTGCAGAGAATAATTACACGTTTGAATTCTCCAAATCTTGGTTTTCTATTATGTAAGGATCATCCAAATCTATCTTCACCAGTTCATTTTATTCTTAAGAATCATCCTAAGAATTGTGTTTTATTTATTATTATTCAAACACACACACACACACACACACACACACACACACACACACACACAGGACTGCAGCTTAAAATTACAAGTCAGGCATTTAAGTGTGGAATCTAGAATTGGAACCCAGCTCCGACCACACTCATGTCCACTACTTGATGAAGAGGAATGCAAGCAAGCAATTACTTGATGATGTTTTTGTTTAATTTTGCTGTACCACTTGAATAACAGCTCCACTTCTGGCCTTTTGGTGATCAATTGTCAATAATAGTCTTAATGATCTTTCCTACCTTGGTTCACTTCCAACTGTGATCTTCAGATCTCAGCTTCTTGAGAAGATCTGCTTTAGGTGCTTTGCTTTCCCTGAAAGCCAATATAAATTTATAGCTATAAAAGAGGATGGGGGCGGGGGAGGGAGGAGGTATCTGATTTGTTAGCCAAGCTCCAAGAGCCAAGTATCACTTTTTTCACCCATCTAGACTTAGAAAAATATGTATATCTAGATATAAACATTTTTACAGACATGACTAGAGAACATGATTTAAAGATGGAACTATAGGGATAAAAGGGAGGGAGAATGATAGGGTATAAATAAGATTAAAATACATTTTGACTAGGTAAGAAAATGGTATAAGGAGACACATTTAAAGCTACTGAATGTGGTGGTAGAGGGATATGGAAACTCAGGATCCAGCAGGCACTGTTCCTTAGCTATTCTGCTCAAAGATATTGTTCTATCTCTTGATCCACAGCTCCACTTATGGCTTCTTGATAATTAATTGGAGATAAGTGTCTCACAAAATTTTCTGTCCCAGTTGGCTTTTAATCAAGATCCTTGGATTTCAGCCTTCTGAGTATCTAGGGTTGCAGATATGAACCACCAATGCCTGCCTACATTTGTTTCAAGGATGGAACAAAAGAAAGTGATGGAGGAGTGAGTTTATGCAGTGTATGCATGTATGGAAATATCCTGAGATCTTTCTTTAGACAACTAATTACATGATAAGAATTGTCTTTAAAAAGAGTTTGTTCTGGGTGCCAGTAACACACTCCTATAATCCTAGCTACTCAAGAGGCTGAGATCTGAAGATCACACTTTGAAGTGAACACAGTCAGGAAAGACCATTAAGCCTCGTATGGCCAATTAATCACCAAAAGGCCAGATGTGGCAAGTGGTACAGTGCTCGCTTTAAGTAACAATTAAAACAACAATGTCAAAAAAGCCACGCTCAGACACAGCTCCCAGGCCTGGAATTCAGGCTCAAATATATTTACTGATGAGTTTATAAGCTAAATTTAGCTTCCACGTAGAAGGGGAAACAGGCATTGACTTCATTTAATATTTTTTTAATGTAATTTTTTGAATGTAACTTAAATCTCATTTTTGGTGACATTAAATGCCAGCTCACCAGGAGTTCCCCACCTCCCCAACACACACACACACACACACACACACACACACACACACACACACACACACACACACACACACACATACACACAGGACTAGAAACTGACCAAGGTAAGAATCGCTTCCTGCATTTCTAGTGAAAAAGACAATTGAATGATGCTCATTTGTAGTTGGATAGTCTTATTTTTGTCGGTGGTGGGGCTTGAACTCTGGGCCTGGGTACTATCTCTCAGCTCTTCAGCTCAAGGTGAGCTGAAGCACTCTACCACTTGAGCCACAGCATCACTTCCAGTGATGCTCATTTTTATTTTAGTCTTAGCATTCAAGATATCCAGTTTTCCCCCAAGACTGATTTTATGGAGCTCATCCAGAGCTGAAGTTCATGAACTTTAGTGAGCTGCTGAATGAAACAAAGATTGATACACAGAGCATTCTCCTAAGTGGTCATAGAAGGCCAGATAATGACTGTATCCCGTGATCATGTTCACACAGTCAGTGATGGAGATGACTCATACATGTCAGTGTTCATAAGGTTTGAAAACATATTTTATGTACCTCAAGAAAGAAAACATCATGAGTGAGTGAGAGAT
This sequence comes from Dipodomys spectabilis, assembly GCF_019054845.1. Lineage (NCBI taxonomy): Eukaryota > Metazoa > Chordata > Mammalia > Rodentia > Heteromyidae > Dipodomys > Dipodomys spectabilis. The sequence goes on along the minus strand of NW_024871237.1, from coordinate 54,634 downwards.
CTGGGTCTGAATCACACAGTAGCCATACTCTGGGCCCTGGCTCTCCCTCTACATATAGCTGTCACCCCAGCACTATGGAAGATTGCCAAACAACAGCAGGTAAGCTGAGCAAGTAAGTCTGCTTCAAAATGGAAAAGACCATCTGACCTGTGGTTGGAATTGGCATATTTGTAGAATATTCTTCAATATCCTTATGCCTAAATTCAACTCAACCTAAAACATGGGAGGTGCAGAAAGACTCCAAGGTAAGCCTCTTGATAGATCTCAAGGAGTGGGAGAAGAGAGCAGGAAGGGCCAAGGCATAGCTCCCAGTTATCTTCTCACTCTCTCTGTTCCTTATGCTCCATTCCCCAAGCAACCACAGGAGCCACAACTCAGGACAAAAATGAGAAAAATGTATCTCTCTGGTCACAGGAGTTGGGGTCCCAAGATTGACTGACTGATTTTGTTCTCTGTTCTCCTGAAGGTTCACCCTGGATTCGAACACTTTTAGCAAATGTATGACAGAATGGAAGCACGAATGGATGCAGAAGATTTCACACATCATAGAGACAGGGGATCATCCTGACACTAGAGCCCCCTTCTGTCACCTCAACAAATGAAGGCCTTGATTCCAAGGCCTTTGGAACCCTGGTTTCTTCAATACAATTAATATTGTACTTAGCATGCAGAAACATGGCTTGTGTTTTCATGGGTCCCACAGTTGTTTTGAAAAGTAAGAGAATGCTTTCTCAACCTTTTAAAACATTTTGCTAAAAAGAAATGAAACCCTAGAGATTTGAAACAAATGACCATGTATGGCAACTTCTAAGTGTCAATATTCCTTACAACCCACAGTGGAAAATTGCCCAGTAACGTATACATTACAGTTCTGACCCTGTAATTAATTACCTTTATTGCAAGTGAAAAACAAGATTTAAAGCTACATTTCTGATCCAATTATTAACTGCCTGCTTTGCAAGTGCAAAAAATGTTTAAAAAATGCTCACAGGGTATGAGAGAGCAAACTATGATTGACTAAGATAGATAAAAGGTAGGTTGTATTACAAAGCTATCATTTAAAGTAAGTTGGCAATGTCATCTAAAGCATCCACCCCTCAAGGATGGACAGAAACACATGCTCCCATAAACCAGTTTGGTCAAAGAAAGTAATAGGGACATTCAATGTTTCTGACCTTGCATTCTGCAGATGATGCAGCTGAAGCACCAGTAGGAAAGGGGACAGGTCCCCTGTGTACAAAATCCAGGTGGTGGTGGCCATGCAATGATAATGGTCCCTTGGCATTCTGGTGTCAACTCTGCTCAAAACCAGATGTCCTGAGCTCCTGTGAAAAGATAGAGAAAATGAGGTTGTTGATGCAAGTTTCACAGGAAGTGCTAAAGACTCATGTGAGCGAAAATGACATCCTTTTTCTACTCCTAGGCTTCTCTGAATTATCAGTATGCCATTGTACACTGTGAATCTCTTAGTGGACATCTATTGTATACAAGGCAGGACTTCATCCCCACTGTCAACTCCTTTCTCCAAATCTCCATCTTTTCTTGTATCAACAGGAGGAACAGACCTCCTCTTACCATGGCTTCCAGTCCCTGGTGGGGAGGGGGATCAAGAGGAGGGGCACTTCCTGGCAATGAGGGTGTCCCCTTGATGGCACTGCAACAAGGCACATATAGACCAGGAAGACGGAGGTCCACAGGCAAAGAGACATCACTGTAGCAGATGCAGTGCCAGTTCGGGAAAGGTGGCAATGAATATGGCTCCAGCTCCATGACCACCAGAGATCCTGGCAGAACTGACCAACCCTGGGGCCATACTGGGGGTAGCAAGGAGGTCTCTGAGACAGCCCCCCCTTCATTCTCCCTGGGGCTCTAGGGCGCCTTAGTCCATGTATATAGCTCTGCAAGTGCGTTCCCAATCCCCTCACCCAGCTTCAGGTCCTTTCACACACACTTACAGTACCTTGACCTGCACTTCCGGTCCTATGTGTGTGTGTGTGTGTGTGTGTGTGTGTGTGTGTGTGTCTTCATGCCTGTGCACACGTGTGTGCATACACGCATGTGTGTGAAGTGGCCCACTTACTTTGAACTAGCCCGAGCCCAGGAGGGCATCACACACATGCCGCAGTCACACGACTATGAGGATGGAGATGCATGCAGTCAGGCTGAAGATACCCTAGGATTCACATCACAGCAACAGGTGCAGCACCAGTTGGGGGAAGAAAGCAATGAACATGGCCTGGGTCCTAAGACTGCTGGTGGATGCAGTGGATTCAAGAAGCCTCGGGGTGGACCCCGGAGACAATGCAGGGCAGATTCCTGAATTCCCGCTTCTTTTTTGGGTGGCCACTGTGGTGACACTCACATCCAGGTAGGTGTGCATGTGTGCGCATCTGTGCATGCATGTCCCTCACCAGCGAGCATGATTATGTGCAATGCATGTGCATTCTCTTACCCTATGCACACGCACATGCTCTTCTCTCACACTTCCGGGCTGGGCTTCTAAATTTCCTGAGAAGCTGGAGGATTAACAAAAGGGATGGGAATGTCGCTTAGTGGTACAGTGCCTGTCTAGCATATGCATGAAACCCTGGGTTCGATTCCTAAGTACCGCATAAACAGCAAAAAACTAGAAGTCGCTCAAGTGTTAGAGCTCTGGCCTTGAGCACAGCAAGGCTCAATGACAGTGCCCAGGCCCTGAGTTCAACCTCAGGACTGGCAAAATAAAAAAAAAAAAGAACAAAGCTCACTCGTAAACGGAATACAAAATCTATTTTATAGATAGTGCTCCAACCGAGCAGGGTGCCATGCTACATCCTCCACTGGATGCTTTCAAGTAGAAACTGGGAAAGTCTCACCTCAGGTCTGGATTCCAGCGGTCATGGGTCCTCCAGCCTCTCAGGAGATATAGAAGCCCAGCCGGGAAGTGTGAAGAAGGGGCATGCATGGTCACAAACTGTGACAGTACAAACGTGCAATGGGCATAAGCACGAATGCTGGTGAGGGACACGCATGGGCACACACATGCACACAGTCCTGGATGAGTCTGGAAGCACACCACCGTAGCGGCCACCCAAGAAGGAAGCAGGAGGCTTGGAGTCTGTCTGCCCTGCATCCTCTCCCGGCTCCGGCGTGAGGCTACTTGGCTCCACTGCATCCACTGTGTCCACCGACAGTCTCAGGACCCAGGCCGTGTTTGCTGCCATCCTCCTGCAGCTGGTGCTGCACCTGCCGCTGGCACAAGAAACCCAGAAATCTCTATGCCCTAGCTGTGTGGATCTCCATCCTCCTAGTCCCTGTCGGTGTGTGACCATGCATGCATATGATGCCCACCTGGAGTACGGCTGGTTTGAAGTAAGTGGGCCACTTCACCTCACCCCTTCTTCAGCTAAGGGTTAGCTCTCTACCACTTGAGCCACAGTACCACTTCTGGTTTTCTGGTGGTTTATTGGAGATAAGAATCTAATGGATTGGGTTGGGGGGCAGGGAGAGGCTGGGAAGGGATGTGAAGGGTAAACAAAGGAGGAGGCTGCAATGCTTGATAAGAAATGTACTCATTGTCTTGCCCATGTAATTGTAACCCCTCTGTACAGTATGTTCACACACACACACAAAAGAATCTAATGGAATGGTCTGGGAAGGTGGCTCAGTGGTAGAGCACTAGCCTTAAGCTGAACAGCTGAGGGACAGCGCCCAGGCCCAGAGTTCAGGCCCAACAACCGGACCCAAAAACAAAAACAAAAAAAAGATAGAAGAAGAAGAATCTAATGGACTTTCCTGCCTGGACACTGTTTTTTTTGTTTTTGTTTTTGTTTTTGTTTTCCAGTCATGGGGCCTAAACTCTGGGCCTGGGCACTGTCTCTCAGCTCTTCAGCTCAAGGCTAGCAATCTACCACTTGAGCCACAGCACCACTTCCGGCTTTTTTTCTTTTTGCTTATGGTGCTGAGGTATTGAACCCAGGTCCTCATGCATGCAAGGTAAGCGCTCTACCACTTAGCCACCTTCCCAACCCCCTGCCTGGACATTCTTTCAATTGCTATCCTCAAATCTCAGCCTCTTGAGTAGCTAGGATTGGAGGCATGTGCCACCACTGCTGAGCTATCTCAAAGATCTTTTAAAGGGAAAAGAATTAATAATGCATTAGGCATTGGTGGCTTCCACCTGTAATTCTAGCTACTCCGTAGGATGAGATTTGAGGATCCCTACTTAAATCCATCCTAGGCAGCAAAGTCCATGAGCTTCTTCTCAACAATTAATCACCAGAAAACTGCAAATGGCCCTGTGCCTCAAAGTGGGAAAGAGCTAGCCTTAAGCAAAAAACCTCAGGGATAGTGCCCAGGTCCTGTGTTCCAGTCCCAGGACTGGCAAGAACAGCAGCATTAAAAATGAAGTTGGTGTAATAAAGCCATACTCACAAACACAGAATGCAGAAGGCAGAGACAGGAGGTTTAGGGATGGAGGACAGGTTGGCCTGTATAGTGAGTTCCAGTCCAACCTGGGCTACGTAGCAAGACTTAGTTCCAAATCTATTCTCCTCTTACCCCATAAAAACCCAGTAAGTTCACTCACAGAAGAATCTCAGAGAGCTGTTCCTCCATAACGCTATTTCATTTGGTCAAATATTGTCACATGCTACTTTATTCTTTCTTTTTTTAAAAACTCTCCATAAGTAGTTACTGACATTTATCATTGTTGGGTCATACATGAGGGTTATTAAGCCTTCCCAACATATACTTTTTCCCTATTGTTGGTTCTTTTTATTCTCTCCCTCCTTTCTTTCCTCTGTTTACCCCTACCTTTTCTTTACTAGTTCCTGATTTTCTCTTTTCATTTTCTTGTTGCACTTTTCCTCCCTTTTGTCTGTTCCTCCCTTCCTTTCTGAGATAGAATTGGGTGATGTAGCCCAAGATGTACTGAAATTTATAATTTTCCTCCCTCAGTATTGTGACTGGTAGTCCTACAGGAGTATGCTATCATGACTGGCAAATTCCCAGTGGGAGAGAATACTGGCCCATTATCTTTTTGCATAAGGTTCTCCCTAGATTCCCTAGGCTGTTCACACACATTAGGTTGTTTCATGTCTTATATGTCTCAGGCTCTTTTCTGAATTTCCTTTTTTGTTTCCTGTCCCATTCAGTGGCCCTTAGTCTTGGGATGGTTCCAACTAGTGCCAGGCACACCCAATCCTCTCTGAGACCATGAATCTTGGGCACAGACTCATTCAGGCACTGGATACGGCAAGAGCATAGATGAGGTGTAGATTGTCCCTTCATTTCATGACCAATGAGCATTAGCTGAGCAGGACCCCTTGGTCCCAGTTTCAAAACTATACCTGTCCTGACAATCGCCTGCAATCTCTCATTTTTCAGATGTGGCCACATCTAGTTATTGGTTCTAGTGAATAGAACGTGGAAGAAATGAGATGAGAGATATCACTTCTCAGATTGCAATATAAATGGCTGTTACCCTCACAGTGGGATATTTCTCTTGCTCTCTTGCTCTCTCTCATTCTCTTTCATCCTTTGCTCTGGCCAAAACAACTCCATGTGTGAGGAGTCTATGGAGAAGGCCCCATGACAAGGAGAGGGAAGTAGTCACGTCTGGAAATTACTCTGATTTACATCCAGGTTTTGAATCTATCTCTTTTGGTTTCTGAATAAAAATAGACAACTAATGAGTTGGGCACAACTTCCCAAATGAGAAAATGATATCCAAAAGTGGCAAATGGCCATTCCTACGGACTAAGAAGAAACAAATCCTGACTGGCAAAAAATAGATTGTTCCAAGTTTCTGATGGCTTAACAGACAAGTCTTCTCCAGCAAAGTCTCTCATTCCTATCATGCAACAGAACCTGGCTGCATTATGCTCCCACTGCAGACCAGTGCCCTGCAGTGATTGAAACAATGGCCATAAAGAGGATGCGACCACGTTGGTAAAATGTATCCAACAGTAACAAAGTCACCTAGAGGAGATGTTACATTCTAAACATTACTGCACAGAGAAGCAGACATTGTGGTTCCAAAGCATGCCCTTTTGCTTTGTGCAATACAAATCTTAACTTCCGTTTAGAAAGATGGGGCAAAGAAAAGGAGGTCTTTCTCTAGGCTTTTCATGATGGAGCACTTTGTATCAGATGAGGCCACAGTGTCACAGGTACTGTATCTCTACAGAGACCTGTCCCCAAAGAAGAGTGATGGATGTAAGTCACCTCTGAGAGAATGAGTTTCAAAGTATCGCTGACTAACATCTGGGGATGGCCCTGGCTAGATTATCCATCTCTGATAAGTGTGTCTCTGATAAGTATCTGGAGATACTTAAGTCTGGAGATGTCTAAGCACAGGCTTTCTAAATCAAAGACATAAATGATATACACAAATAAAAACTCCCACAGAGCAGGCAATTTATAAACCTTTTCCATTCCAAGTCAACTGACCTGATTCAATAGTTCAAGTACTTCAGCGTTTATAAATGTGCGTATGAGCTGGACACTGGTGGCTCAAGACTTTAATCCTAGCTATTCAGGAGGCTGAGATCTGTGGATCAAGGTTTAAAGCCAGTCCTAGGAGCAAAGTCCGGGGACTCTTATTTCCAATAAATCACTTAGAAAACAGGAAGCATCACTTTGGCTCACATGGTAGAGTGCTCTCCTTGAGTTGAAGAGCTGAGGGACAGAGCCCAGGCCCAAAGTTCAAGCCTCATGACCAACCAAAAAAAAAAGTGCCTTGCATGTTGTTTTTCCCATATTGAAAATACGTAAGAACACATTAGTAATACTTTTTGAATGCAAAAAATGTTACCTGTTGTTGTAGAGAATAATTACACAGCATGTTTGAAGTCTCCAAATCTTGGTTTCCTATTGTGTAAAGATCACCGAAATCTATCTACACCATTTTATTTTATTCTTAATAATCATCCTAAGAATTGTGTCTGACAATTCTTCCCCCAATATCATTCTCTGTGAGAATCTTCTAAGATATTACCTTCTCTAGGAAGACTTCCCAAGCACTGTTGCTACCAGATCATGTGAAAGAATCATCACCAAGTAGTCACACTTTGGTGTTCTCAGACATGTCATTATGGTTTCTATTTTGCTTCCTCTACTCCAATACAGTTTTTAAGCAACTGATACACTGTAACCAGTAAACCAAATGCATCCTTCCACCTTATTGAGTAAGCCAAATTCCCTAGAAGGTTGTTGGGCTCATTCATGTCCCTCCCATGAGCTTTCCCATCATGACAGCAAACCAGAGGGACTGTGACAGAGAACAACCACGTAGATTACAAAGGCTTCCAAGTTTCATATCTAGCCCTATGATGAAATGTTCATGCCCTCTCTCTTAAGAGAAAAGGAAATGGGTAGTTCACATTTGTGACCCCCTTCTTAGGTCATTGGCATAATCTACAAGCATAGTTAAGTACTTCAAAAATGTTGCTGGATTAATGAAGGTAATGCAGAAATTACTTGACCTCATTCCTTTCAAATTGATCAAAATAAAATTGATCAAAAGTAAGAATTGTTCAAGATTATATACCTTAAATGGAAGCACTTAATGTAACCTTTAGGGCAAAATTCCATAGAGAGGCCCTTGAGCAGCATTTTCTTAAAAGCATAATTTTGAATGTCATTATTCTTTAGTTGTACAAAGGAGTTCCCATGTAACAAAGCAGTTCACGAATACAATATATCTTGATCAATGGTACCACTTTCAACCGATCCTTTCCCTACCTAGCCCTTCCCTCACTCTTAATTTTGTAGCAGATACATTGGATTCTTGACTGCATTTCCCCCCTCTTTACTATTTGTTCACACTTTTCCTGTTGACCCCACCCATTTTTTTCCAGTACCTGCTTCCTGATGTTTCATTTTGCTAAAATCTTTGCCTTTCTAAGGAATTACATATTTGCGATCTCCCTTCAATCCACCATATTTCTGTGAATACATTTGTGTATACATGCTTATCACCAAACGTATTTACTGATGAGTTTATAACCTAAATCTACCATCCACAATAGAAGGGAAAACATGCATTGACTTCACTTATTTTTTGAATGTAACTTAAATCTCAATTTTGGTGACATTAGATGGCAGCTCACAAGGAGTTCTCCACCTCACACACACACTGGAACAGGAATTGACTAAAGTAAGAATCTCTTCCTGCATTTCCAGAGTAAAAGACAATTGTATGATGCTCATTTGTCTTATTCTTTTTTTTTAATTTAATTTAATTTTATTTGTGAACATACTGTACAGAGGGGTTACAATTACATGGGCAGGATAATGCGTACATTTCTTACCAACCATTGCTGCCTCCTCCTTTGATTTACCATTCACATCCCTTCCCTGCCTCCCCCCTCCCCCCCAATCGCAATACTTCTCCTTCCCCCCCCCCCCTCCCGCCGCACCGACGTTGTAAAGCTCGTTTTGGACATGACAACTTGTACTTCTCATTGTTGCAACAGGTCCGCCTGTATCCTTAAACAACTGGTTTTTCCCCATCTCCTCCACAAGTTATACTGACATCAATATAGTGAAAGCATGGGTTATACTGTGGGGGAGGGATATACAAAGCAACAAAGAGATAATCTTATAAATGCGTTAGAAACACATGCATGAAAGAAAAAAACATTAAAATACATATCTAAGGGTTCATTTTCCTGACATCACATTATCTGACCTTTTCCGCTTGACTCATACATATACTAGATATTGCAAATAAGGGAAACCATGGGACCTATGTTTCTTTGAGCCTGGCTTACTTCACTTAATATAATTTTTTCCAAGTTTTTCCATTTCCTAACAAATGGGGCAATGTCGCTGGAGGGGATGTGGACAGAAAGGAACCTTACTTCATTGTTGGTGGGAATGTAAACTTGTTCAACCACTTTGGAAAGCAGTATGGAGGTTCCTCAAAAGACTTCACATAGAACTCCCCTATGACCCAGCAATCCCACTTTTGGGCATTTACCCAAATGTTTACAAACAAGACCACACTAAAGCTACCAGCACAACAATGTTTATTGCAGCATTGTTTACCATAGCTAAGATATGGAACCAACCCAGATGCCCCTCAGTAGATGAATGGATCAAGAAAATGTGGTATATATACACAATGGAATTCATTTGTCTTATTCTTAGCAAAGGTAGCAAAATGATCTTTGTTAATGCAACCTGCAAAAGCAGATATTTGAACCAGTAGAGGGCAGCACTGAGAAATGGTTCCATGAGCCACTAGGACATTCCAGCTCCAAATCTCAGCATCCTAGCTTCAGAAAGCTCCATGAACACAACTCAGTGACACTTGGTATTGCTCAGCTGTGAAAGGAGGACAAGCAATGAGTTTGGGGGCACTGGGAGCCTATTACTTATAATGAAGGGCACGGTGTTTAGAAGAAAAGAAAGGGGAGAGTCAACCAGCATCCAGGAAATTATAAATAATTAGGTTTATGTAGTAACGGACAAAAGAAGCAGACAAAAAACAAATAACCTAATTGAGATTGAACAATTTCACTCCATATGGTGGCACAACGGTTCTTTCTGAGGGCACAGCTTGTGTATCAGTACTCTTGAGGAACAAGTGGAGGACAAGAAATGTCCAAAAAAAAAAAAAAAGGAAGCAGTAACCTGTATTTCTTTTCACCTCTCCAATTGCTGCTTTTTGCCACTAGAACAAACATGGCCTCTTGGGCACTGGCCACAGAATCTATATCCACACTGGAAGCATGAGTTCAAATTGAGCTTTGCCACCTATGGGAGAAGGTTGCACAGAGTGCTCTGGAAGCAAACATATGGATAGAAAAAGCCTGATGAATCCAGCAAAGATAAAAACTCACAATCAGTACTGTCATCTTCCCAGCACTCTTTCCATTCTCACACACTTTGGAATTCTCCTGGAGACTTTATTTGCTTTTATGCTATATCCTTGCCATCACAAAATACTACATGTTGGGCTTTTAAACTGCATGCAGAAACTGAATATACCACTGTGTCTACCTGTAATTCAATCCACATGAGTGCAATGCATCCTTATTCCCATACCTGCAAACAACAGTCCCTAACCAAGGTCTCCCATCCCTACTCTCTTTCAAACACTATCACACTATGAAGTGTTTCTTGGCTGGAACTCCACAATGGCGTCCTACTCATTTCAGAAGGAAAATGAAATGTCTCTGTGTTATGATACCCTTCCTCACTGCCACTTCTCTTGGTCATTCTCTTCTGGCTATTGCTGTTTTCGTAACTGAGTCACCCACATTCCCAAAACCCATCTCGGGGCCGCATACACTGGCTCTGAATTGCTTTTCTCCTAGATAAAATCATGTCTCTCTCTCCAAACTCTGGTTTCAATAAAACAGCCACATAGTTGAGAGTTCCTCCCAGATAAATACCTCCTTGTTCTTTTTCTTTAATCACATTTTTCATGACCTAATAATACTCTGTGTGTGTGTGTGTGTGTCCTTGTTCTTTTTCTTTAATCACATTTTTCATGACCTAATAATACTCTGTGTGTGTGTGTGTGTGTGTGTGTGTGTGTGTGTGTGTGTGTGTACACTAGGGCTTAAACTCAGGACCTAGGAGGAGCTGTTCCTTAGCATTTTCACTCAAGACTAGTGCTCTAAAACTTGAACCACACACTCCAACATTTCTGGCTTTTTGATGGTGCATTAGAGCTGAGAGTCTCAAGGATTTTCCTGCCTTCGGTTAACTTCACACTGTGATCCTCAGATCTCAGCCTCCTCAGCAACCAGGCAAGAGCCACCAGCAATTGTCGGTAAACATACTATTTTCATGACCTCTTTTCTCCTACCTGACTGACGCTTCTTATGGACTCATTTGTTTTCTACAGCTATTGCACATTGGTGTTCAATGTGTCATGAATAAATAAAGACCCACAGAGTGTTCAACACTGGTGGTTCATGCTTGTAATCCTAGCTATACAGAAGGCTAAGTTTTGAGGATCATGGCGAGAAACCAGCCTAGGCAGACAAATCCATGAGACTCTTTATCCCCAAGTAGCCCACAAGAAAAACAAAAGTAGAGAATGGTCAAATAGAAGAGTAATATCTTGAGCAAAAAAGCAAATGAGAATGTGAGGCTCTCAGGTTAAGCCTCACAAAAATAAAATAAAAAGACCCACAAAACAACCTCTGTGAATCAAATGTGTAGCTTGTTTATCCACCCATCCAACTTCACCCTCAGAACACTGAAGACCTATGAAACATGTAATAGAAATTTCTATTTTAAGATAAAGCTGTTTATTGACTTAACACTAAAATGACATGCTAAGGAACTGAAATGTTTGTGCACAAATCAATGTGGAATCAAAGCTATGACATTAAGTACATGTATTGAGTTTTATAAGACCTATGCTGATATTTTTTGTTTGGATTTTTTGTTGTTGTTGTTGGTCTTTTTGTATAACTATTTTTATAAACCCCAAGATAAGGACTCAAATGTCTTTTCCTTTCTTGCTATTGTTTCCAATGTATTTACAAGATATTTCTTAGTTGCTTTATACGTCCCTCACCCACAGTATAACCCTTGTTTTCACTGTATTTAATGTTGTTGTTCTTTTTGTCAGTGGTGGGACTTGAACTCTGGGCCTGGGCACTGCCCCTCAGTTCTTCAGCTCAAAGCTGTAGGTTAGTCTACTTTATACAAGTCCATTAATTTTATGATTGGATAGATAAAAACCTATAGCCAAACTACACTGAGATGTTTTTCTACTTATCACACAATAAGGAAATGCATTATTAGCTTGAAATTAGATTTCCACAAGTATTTCCTTGACTGAGAGCAGCAAGATAGATTGTTCAGATTGTTTCTAATAGTTTTAAAAGTAAATAAAACAAGCAAATAACAGGTGTTATTTACTTAAGTTGTTACCTGGATACGTCAATGTAAGAGTTGCTTGTGAAGAATTCAAAGAAAGAAAATACTGATCTGTAAACTAGGCATGGTAGTAAATGCCTGTAATCCCAGCACTTAGAAAGCTGATGATACAGGAGGATCATGTGCTTCAGGTCAACATAGGTCAACAGGGTGATATACTTTCTGACAAGAAAGAAAGAAATGAAAATACAGGGAAGAGATACTGGCATGTATTTCATTTTAGCCTTGAGGCAGTCCTGTGAAAAGGCACTATTAGCACATTTTTCTCTACTTATAGAATATTGATACTTAGAGAAGTGAGGGCTCAGAGCTCGTGTCATATAGAACTAAGACTAAAATCAATTCTCCTGACTACATAATTAAAGGTCTTTTTCCATCTCAAACCAACACTACCCATCAAGAATTAGATTGGGATTATAAATTCATCAACTATAATCTGAATCTGGCTACACTATATTTATCTAAGCCTATTCTTGCCACCAATATTTTAGAAAAACCAGTGCACATCTGCATTTAAAAAAATAATGTGTTGAACTTCACTTGAAATGAAGAACCCAGAAAAACAGGCAACAAATAGAGCTTGCACTGAGACCCAGATAGGTGCCTATATTCTCTATATACCAGCACCACTTGGGTACCTGACTGCAGTTATTATAGCTGTTTTAACCTTTGAGACTAATAGATTATAGGAGAATTATTTCATAGTCTATGAGATCTGGTTCTATTAAATATTGACCCATGTATCTTTACAATAAATATATATTTTAAAAATGACCGATGTCAGCTTTAGTATGTCCTTGTTTGTGATCATTTCGGTAAATGCCCAAAAGTGGGATTGCTGGGTCATAGGGAAGCTCTATGTGGAATCTTTTGAGGAACCTCCATACTGCTTTCTAAAGTGGTTGAACAAGTTTACACCAGACCAACAATGCAGTAAGGTTCCCTTCTGTCCACATTCCTCCAGCATCTGTTGTTATTAAAGTTCCTGATTATAGCCATTTTAACTGGGGTGAGGTAGACGAGCAGAAAAGGTCAGAAAAGTTGATGTTATGCAAAATGACTCCAAGATAAGGATTCAAATGTTTTTTTTTTCCCTTTCTTGGGATTGTTACTAAAATGTTGATAAGATGAGTTCTTTATTGCTTTGTATGTCCCTCTCCCACAGTATAACCCCTGCTTTCACTCTATTTGATGTTGGTATAATTTGTGAAGAGGAAGGGAAAAAACAAATCATTTAACTCTGGATACAGGAGGACCCACTGCAACAATGAGATATACAAGTCGTTATGTTGAAAAATGTACTTTACAACTTTGGCTGGTGTGGGGGGAGGGGGAGTGGGGGTGTGGGGGTAAGTAGGGATGGGAAGGGGAAAAAAGGAGGAGGCAACAATTCTTGATAAGAAATGTACTCGTTACCTTGCCCATGTAATTGTAACCCCTCTGTACAGTATTTTCACAATAATTTAAAAAATGACCCATGGTTTGCCTCATTTGTAAGAACTACAATATGTCTATGATATTCTATAACAAGCTCTCAATACCCCGAATTGCTAAGTGCATAGGACCACATATAATGAAACATAACAACATGAACTCCAGGAATCAGAAACAAGAGGCTCTTTTCATATCTTGAATGTAGTTATTATTTTTTTCCTCTTATGGTTTTCTGTACTTTGTGTCTTTTATATAAATTTATTCATTCTTTGGAAAAGAAAGGGAATCACAGAAAAACAGGACAAAGGATGAAGTAATGCAACATTAATACTCACTTGGCACTAAGTTGGAAATGAACCTTACAACTGTGGGGAAGGGGACTAGGGATGGGTATGATGGAGAAAATAGGGATGGGGTAACACTATTTAAAAACAAATGTATCCGTTACCTTACTTATGTAAGTGTATACCCCAGATCATCATCTTTTCAATAAAGATAAAAAATTTAAAAAATGTTTTCCTAAAAAGTTAATTCAGCCAAAGGACACTGGATGGAATCTGCACAAGTTAAAGTAACAAGATTATTGCATGCCAAATTCAGTGCCAGAGTTATAACAGGCACTAAGTACCCTGGTGCCATTGGCTCACACCTTTAATCCTAGCTACTCAGGAAGCTAAGATCTGAGGATCACCGTTCAAAGTCAGCCTGAGCAGGAAAGTCCATGAGACTCTTATCTCCCAAAAAAACACCAGAAAATGGGAAGTGGCACTGTGGCTCATGTGGCAGAGCCCTACCCTTGAGCTGAAGAGTTTGGGTCAGCACTGAGGCCCAGAGTTCAAGCCCCACCACTGACAAAAAGAAAAAAGAAAGAAAAAGAAAAAAGAAAACTGGTACTAAATAAATACTAGAGCCCCTAATTCCTTTGAGATCCTTTGATAGCCTCTTGTTACATGCGATCTTTGGGGAATGATACTGTTTTCCAAAACAGGGGCTCATGGGTCACCCCAATCAAAATCATATGAAAAGCTTGTAAAATGAACATTGTCTCAGTCCCAGACAAGAGATGCATTTGTCTGCATCTAGAGAAATAACCTCTCTGTAACAGTCTGGATCTTAGACTCCCTCTGCGTTCCATTACTTCTGGTTGGAGCTGTACTGCAAAAGATGCTACTTGCTGAGCAAGCCATTAAGAAAAGTGTCTTCAAATTCACACATTATGGCTGTCCTCATGAGCTACACTCATATGACTGAGATTTCAGAGGCCAGAGAATGACTAAGATACAAAAGCAAAAACTTTTGGCAGGAAAAACTCATAAATACACAAAGTCCTCTACAGACAGACAACAGGAAAAGCTGGAAGTGGGAATGCTGGGTAAGGCCTTGGTCCTTTGAATCTCATGATCTCATCCCAAGGTTCATACTTAGCACTATCTCAAACTCAACCCTTCAACTACCTTGGTCACACAGTGAAATTATCCCTGCTGTTGTTTGGTTTGTAAATAATCTTAAATTCAAAAAAGTCAATGTTTTTTAAGACTATGAAACACATAGCTACTTTTTTTGAAAGACTAAAAGAGATTGTACATTTTAGTAGCATACTAGAAAGAAACAAGTTGTAACACACCTTACACAAGAGACCATCACAAAACTGAGGCTAGGAAGCACTGCTGTGACAGTTCAAATCAGCAGTTTACAAGAAGTGGCACTGTGGCTCAAGTAGTAGATTGCTAGCCTTGCACAGGACAAGCTGAGGGACAGCGCCCATGCCCAGAGTTCAAGCCCCATGACCGCCAAAGAAAAAAAATCCTCTGTTTACTCACACAAAATGAGATGCTACTCTTTATTTTTTTTTTTTTTTTGGTGGGTCATGTGGCTTGAACTCTGGCCTTGGGTGCTGTCCCTGTGTTCTTCAGCTCAAAGGCGAGTTCGCCTGGCTCACTTTTTACTCTATTAATACATCAACAGTAACCAACACTTCTCAACATACTGCTACTGATGATCTAGATGAGCATCTCAAAAAAAAGTAAGGAAAAGCTTCCTGGTCTTGCTCTATCACCCACCTCCTGGTTAAAACTCTCATTCTTTGATCCCTCAGTGACTAAAAACATCTCTAAGTTATGTTGTTGTGAAAACAAAATGAAGAAATATGAACAAATATACTTTTAATAAAATCAGCCAGGTGCTGGTGGCTCACGCCGATAATCCCTTGCTACTCAAGAGGCTGAGATCTGAGGACTGTGGTTCAAAGCTAACCCAAGCTGTAAACTCTGTGAGAATTTTATCTCCAATAACTCACCAGAAAACCAGAAGTAGTGCTGTGGCTCAAGTGGTAGAGCACCAGCCCTAAGCTGAGGGTCTGAGGGACAGCACCCAGGCCCAGAGTTCAAGCCCCACAACTGATTTAAAAAAAATCAATTGAGCCAAGTGCCAGTGATTCATGCCTGTAATCTTAGCTACTCAGGAGGCTAAGATCTGAGGATTAGGGTGCAAAGCCAGCAGGGGCAAAAAACTGTAAGACTGTTTTTTTTTTTTTTTGTCAGTGGTGGGAAATGAACTCTGTGCTTGGGTGCTGTCCGTGCACTCTTCAACTCAAGGCGAGTGCTCTACCACTTGAGCCATAGTGCCACTTCCGGTTTTCTAGTGGCTTATCGGATATAAGAATCTCAAGCACTTTTCTGCCCGGGATGGCTTTGAACCGTGATCCTCATATCTCAGCCTCCTGAGTAGCTAGGATTACAGGTGTGAGCCACAGGCACCTGGCTTATAAGACTCTTATCTCCAATTAACCACCAGAAAATTAGAAGTACCACTGTGGCTCAAAGTGGGAGAGTACTAGCCTTGAGCAAAAGAGCTGAAGGAGTGCACCCAGACCCTGAATTCAAGCCCTATAACCAACCAAAAAAAATCAATCATTTGTACTATCATTTGAAAAATTGTATAGATCATATATACGACTCAAAATTGAAAAATAGGGCTGGGATGGTAGAGTGCTTGCCTTGCATGCATGAGGCCCTGAGTTCAATTCCTCAGCACCACATAAGCAGAAAAAGCCAGAAGTGATGCCATGGCTCAAAAGGTAGTGAGCTCACCTTGAGCTGAAGAGCACAGGGACAGTGCTCAAGCCCAGAGTTCAAGCCCCACGACTGACAAAAAAAAAAAGATATATGAAAACATCTCCCTCCTACTCACTTGCTATCCCCAGAAAAGACACCATCATGTGTTCTAGAATTCCATGTTTGAGACCATTTTGATTACCTGATCTTTGGCACTGGACCTATTTCTCTTCTCTTTTTCTTTTGAAACCATAAAATCTTCTCTTTGTGTATATTTCTGAAATTGCATGCTACTGAACCTTAAATGGAGCTCTTTCCAGAGTGGTGAGCAATCAAGGGGCCAGTTCAACCTTTCAACACATATTCTTTAGTTCTGAGGTGTTCAGTAACCTCACTGATATTTATCTGTTTTCTCTTCATTATTCTTTCATTATTTCTATTGTTCATATTAGACTTTAGGTTTCCTAACTGTTCTCTCTTATTTTCCTGTCTTTCACACTGATTTCTAGGATGTTTCTTCCATCTTCATTTTCAATGCTTTTATTAAACTTTTTTTTTATTTCTACTTGTGTATCATTTCATTTCTAATAGCTTTCTTTTTCACCCAGATTCTGAGCTTGAGAGTAAAGGTTTACAATTGTGGCCTTCTCTAGAGGAGAATAGGGTTAAGTCATTTACCGAGAAATCCCAACATCAGTGTTATTAGATTTTCGTTCTCAGTCTGTCAGGTGACCCATAAAGAATTTCTCCAAGTTCCCACATGCAGCATAAGTAGCTAGGTCTAACTTTTGGGGTAGCTGGTAAAAAAATGGAAATGAATATGAATCTAACTAAAAGACTACTTAGAAAGATACAGATATAGAGACGAGAAAAAGATGTAAAAAGAGTGAATAAGTTTAAATTTTTGTTTTAGTTTGCATTAGTTACAGAGGAGATTTCATTGCTATATTTCCAGACATGTTTAAAATATGTCCCAATCTATCTCACCCCTTGTATCAATTTCCTTTCCCCCTTGTCCCCTTCCTACCTTCCCAAAACAATTTCAACATGTTTCCTTGTTCAATTTTCATAGCTGCCAACCATCTCTTTCAATCAAATTTATACCCTTTCAAAATATATTTCAAAATTATTCACCCTCTACTATACCTTTGTCTCTGAGTCTCTTTGCAATGTGGTTCAGCAGTATATTAATGTGTATGCTATTTATTTATGAAAAGCAGTTTGTGATTTATTTATTTATTTATTAAAAGCAGTTTGAGATCTTTGATCAGAATTTTAAAAAAAGAGTGCTTATATTATAGTTAGTGCTATAAATAGTGCTTGCCTAGGCCTGGTGCCTGTAGCTACTCAGCTACTCAGGAGGCTGAGATCTAAGGATCACCAATCAAAGCAAGCCCAGACAAGAAAGGTCATGAAAATCTTATCTCCAATAAAACCACCAGAAACCAGAAGTGGTACAATGGCTCAAGTGATACAGTGCTAGCCTTGAGCTGAAGAGCTCAGGGACAGCACCCAGACCCAGAGTTCAAGCCCTACAACTGACAAATAGATAGATAGATAGATAGATAGATAGATAGATAGATAGATAGATAGATAGATAGATAGATAGATAGATAGATAGATAGACAGTGCTTGCCAAGCATGCTCAACTGAGTTTTATTCCCAGCACAACAAAAAAACAAAGTAAACAAAAAGCAAAGCACTTATGTGTGCATATTTTTAAAAGATAAGAACCTGTAGCCTTTTTGGTCTAACAGTATGAAAATACAGAATTTTAGAAATTTAGGATATTTTGTTCTTGCCAATATATATAGTTTTCATATAACTAAAAACTTGATATTTTGTTTTCTGAACTTAGTATTTTTCAGTTTAATGTCCTCCAATTGCATTCATTTTCCTGTAAATGACATGATGTTTCCTGTAAAGTATACATACATACAGTGCCAATACCATGTTTTTGTTACCATGGTTCTTTATTTTTTGGTCAGTCATGGGGGGCCTGGGCGCTGTACCTGTGCTCTTCAGCTCAAGGCAAGTGCTCTACCGCTTGAGCCACAGGGCCACTTCTGGTTTTCAAGTGGTTTTATTGGCGATAAGAGTCTCATGGAATTTCCTGCCCAGGCTGGCTTTGAAACATGATCCTCAGATCTCAGCCTCCTGAGTAGCTCGGATTACAGGCCTGAGCCACCAGCTCCTGGCTTACCATGGTTCTTCAAGATAATTTGAGATTTGGTATTATGTTTGGTGTCTATGTTTGAATACTGTCTGTAGTATCTTTTTTCTGTTGAGATCTTTCTGTTGAGATCTAGTTTAATTCCATTTTGGTCTGATAGAATATTTCAATTTTCTTATATTTTCTCAGAATTGCTATATATTCTAGAAAGTCTTATGAGTTGCCAAGAAGAATGTGTATTGTGTTGTAACATCTGTAGATGTCTGAACATTTCATTTTGTCTACACTGCCATTTAATGCTGCCATTCTAGGATTTCTTTACTGATGTTTTTTTGTGGATAACCTATCTGTGAAAGTAAAATACTGAAGTCTCTCATTATTATTGTGCTATTATCTATCAAAGTTTGTAAGTTCAGAAGTATTTAATAAATCTGAGTGTGAGCTATTTGGTGCATATATATTAGCAATCATAATTTTTCTTCATGGATCATTACCTTCATTAATATGAAGCGACTTTGTTTCTTCAGACTAATTTTTAGCTTGCAATCTATAGTATCAGATATAAATATGGCTAATGCTGAACACTTTTGAAGTCCATTTGCTTGGAAGGTCTTTTTTACCCATTCTTTTACCCCAAGCCATGTGTTTCTTATACGCAACAAAGAGTTATACCTTGTTTTAGATACTGTTTTTTGATCTAAGAATCCATTATGTTTTTTGAGGGTTTTGTTTGTTCGATTTTTCAGTCATAGGGGTTGAACTAGCGTCCTGGGCATTTTCTCTAAGCTCTTTTTGCTCAAGGCTAGTGGTCTACCACTTTGAGCTACCACTCCACTTCCAGTTTTCTAGTGGCTAATTGGTGATAAGAGTCTCACAGACTTTCTTACCTAAGCTTGCTTTGAACCATGATCCTCAGATCTCAGCCTCCTAAGTAAGTAGGATTACAGATGTGAACCACCAGAACCTGACTGGTGTATGTCTTTTGAAAGAAGAACTAAGATCTTTAACATTCAATGTCAATATTGAGAGAAGTATGACATGTTTCCTGGCATTTTTTTTTTTTGTGTGTGTGTGATGTTTGCTTC
Organism: Dipodomys spectabilis; assembly: GCF_019054845.1. Lineage (NCBI taxonomy): Eukaryota > Metazoa > Chordata > Mammalia > Rodentia > Heteromyidae > Dipodomys > Dipodomys spectabilis. Next base: position 35,000 of record NW_024871237.1, on the reverse strand, counting down.
TTCTGCAGGTAATTTTTCCCTAACTACCTTTTGTGGTGCTAGTTTGGAAGTCATAAATTCCAGTAGTTTTTGTTTATTGTGGAATGTTGTTATTTCTCAAACAATTTTAATGGATAGCTTCACTATGTAAAATAGTCTAGGTTGAGAGTTGTCTTTTGGGTCTCAAATAATGTCTTTCCAAGTTCTCCTTGCATTTAGTTATCTGTGTTGAGAAATCTGCTGTTGTTACAATGAGCTTGTGATAGTAAGTTACTTGTTTCCTCTCTTTTGACACTTTCGATATTCTGTATATTTAGATAGCTTACTATACGGTATCTAGGAGAATTTCTTTTTTAATCTTGCCTGTTTGGAGTATGGTAGGCCTCCAGCACAAGGATGATACTCTATTTCTCAAACATTTTCTGCTATTATTTTCCTGAATAGGTTTTCAAAGCCTTTAGTTTTGATTTCTTCTTCCTCATCTATCCCTATCATCGGTAGGTTTAATCTTTTCACTGTGTCTGAGAAGACTTTTATGACTCTTGTAACTTCTAACTACTTTTGCAATGCTTTGACTGATCTAATTTATCTGCTCCAATCTTTTCCAATATGACTTAGAATCCACGTATCTTTGTACTCTTGGAAGACCTTCTTTTTTTTGGGGGGGGGGTCCGGTCGTGGGGCCTGAACTCTGGGCTTGGGCGCTGTCCCTCAGCTCTTCAGCTCAAGGCTAGCGCTCTACCACTTGAGCCACAGCACCACCTCTGGCTTTTTCCTTTTTGCTTATGTGGTGCTGAGGAATCAAACCCAGGGCCTCATGCATGCAAGGCAAGCACTTTACCACTGAGCCACTTTCCCAGCCCCTTGGAAGACCTTCTTTAACAATGGTAGGAGTAGGAAGCAAAAGTAATTTTGAAATACATTATTTTTTGTCAGGTTGTGGGGCCTGAACTCTGGGCCTGGACACTGTCCCTCAGATCTTCAGCTCAAGGCTAGTGCTCTACCACTTGAGCCACAGTACCACTTCTGTTTTTTTTTTCTTTTTTGCTTATGTGGTGCTGAGGAATCCAACCCACGGCCTCATGCATGCAAGGCAAGCGCTCTACCACCGAGTCACCTTCCCAGCCCTTGAAATATATTTTGAAGGAGGATGAATACTTAAGTAGCACACACAAGGCCCTGGATGGGATCCTCAACATCATAAAAAAAATTTGAAAGAATCTAAAGTAAATAAGTATTCACAGAATTGCCAGATTTTATACACACTCAGCAAAGTCTATCAGTCAAAGGCCAGTCAATGAACCAAACCCTTCCTTTGATCCTACACAAATATACACATCAAGCAATGCTCTAGAATAATGTTATAGCCCTAAACATTAAAACAAGCAACAATATTCTTTTTGGGGGGGGGCGGTCATGGGCCTGAACTCTGGGCCTGAGCGCTATCCCTCAGCTCTTCAGCTCAAGGCTAGCACTCTACCATTGAGCCATATCGTCACTTCCGGCTTTTTTTTCTTGTTATGTGGTGCTGAGGAATCAAACTCAGGGCCTCATGCATGCAAGGCAAGCGCTCTACCACTGAACCACTTTCCCAGCCCTGAAATAACAATATTTTTACCACGAAGTTTTTCTTGGATCCTGTGGGCTTCAGCTAATCATTCTTAGCAGCTCGTCTTCCAAGGCCAGCTTCCTTTCTAGCAACAGCCAGATCATATTCCAGACTTTGTCATAATGCTTCTCCTTTTTCAACCACAGACTGCAGCTTGGCAATCTGGCTCTCATAGCTTGACAACTAAAAACAAATTTGTAAGCTTAACAAATAATATTAAAACATGTTTCTAAGATAGTGAGATCATGTACTTAAACATTTAAACTTCTTAGAAAAACTTGATTTCATACATTTGTAAGAATTCACAAATTTGTATTTTCTGAAACACTAGAAATATTATTGTATCAAATGACATTCAGTAGTTTCTTGCTTAGAGGGAGAAAAAAAAAACTCTTAAAGCCAGGCACCTAGAGTTCATGCCTGTAATCCTAGTAACCCAGAGCTACTTTATGCAGAAGATAAAGACTCAAAGCCAGCCCAGCAAAGTCCATGAGACTTCCCTCTCCAAAATAAGTACCAAAAAGCTTGGCTAGAGGTAAGACTCAAGTAGCAGAATACAAGTAAACTAGCAAGCTTAGCCAAAAACATTTAAACTCTCATATGAATTGTTATACAAATAAAGAAAATTCATGCCTTTTAATGACAAGTAAGTACTTAAAGTACATGAAACATAAGTAATTAAAACTTGTTTTCTCAGCAGGGGGCCGATGGCTCACGCCTGTAAGCCTAGCTACTCAGGAGGCTGAGATCAGAGGATCACAGTTCAAAGCCAGCCCAGGCAGGAAAGTCCATGAGACTCTTATCTCCAATAAACCACTAGAAAACTGGAAGTGGCGCTGTGGCTCAAGCAGTAGAGTACTCACCTAGAGCTGAAGAGCGCAAGGACAGCACCCAAGCCTAGAGTTCAAGTTCCACGACCAAGAAAAAAAAAACTTATTTTCTCTACTTCTATTCTGTAAACATAATCACAAAGAAAACTGCATCAAAGTACAATTTTGTTTGGGGGGGCAGTCATGGAGCTTGAACTCTGGGCCTTGGTGCTGTCCCTCAACACTTCAGCTCAAGGCTAGTGCTCTACGATTTGAGCCATAGTGCCACTTCTGGTTTTCTGGTGGTTCGTTGGGGATAAGAGTCTCACAGACTTTCCTGCCTGGGCTGGATTTGAACCACATTCCTCAGATCTCAGCCTCCTGAGTAGCTAGGATTACAGGCAACACCTGGCTAAAAGTACAATTTATTAAACATTGTCTATATTATTTTTTCTTGATTATGACATCAGTGGCAAAACATATAGTAATAAAAGTGGCAACTCTTTGGGCTGGGAAGGTGGCTCAGTGGTAGAGCGCTTGCCTTGCATGCATGAGGCCCTGGGTTCGATGCCTAAGCACAACATAAGCAAAAAGGAAAAAGCCAGAAGTGGCACTATGGCTCAAGTGGTAGAGCACTAGCCTTGAGCTGAAGAGCTGAGGGACAGCACCCAGGCCCAGAGTTCAGGTCCCACGACCGGACCCCCCCAAGAAAACAAAGTGGCAACTATGCAAAAATCATAACAAACTACTAATATGTGTTCCTCCATTAACAATTATGACAGAAATAGGTCAGAGAGAACTAGATGATTTAAAAGGTACTTTTTCTAATTCTAAAATCATTTGATTTAATCAATGATTCATATTAAATACTTACATTTTAAGCACTGTGAAAGATACAAACCAAATGTTAAAGAACTACTGAGTCAAGGAATTAAATCCTACTGAAGGTATATAGGTTCAATTTTATAAGAGTACCTCACATAATCCAGTTAAACTGCTTACCATATCAGACTATGGTCTATCTATCTATCAAATAAAGAAAATACAAAAGTCTGTGTGAAAATAGTTCATGCCTATAATCCTAGCTACTCAGGAAGCTGAGATCTATAGATCATGGTTTGAAGCCAGTCTAGGCAAGAAAGCCCAAGAGATTCTTAATTCAAATTAACTACCAAAAAAGCCAGTAGTGGGGTTGTGGCTCAAGTTGTAGACCACTAACCTTGAGTAAAATGTCTCAGAGACAGTGCCTAACCCTAAGATCAAGCCCTAGGGTCAATATCAAACAAGGAAAGAAAAGACAAAGGGACTTTTGAAAGACACATCAGAAATTACTACTAGCTGCTGTTAATATGTATGTGGCGGAAACTACATTCTTTCTTCACAAATAAAGAACCAATGAGTGGGGCTGGGAAGGTGGCTCAGTAGTAGAGTGCTTGCGTTGCATGCATGAGGCACTGGGTTTGATTTCTCAGCACCACATAAGCAGAAAAAGTTAGAAGTAGGGCTGTGGCTCAATGGTAGAACACTAGCTTTGAGCTGAAGAGCTGAGGGACAGTGCCAGTTCAGGCCCCACAACCAACAAAAACAAAGAAACGTATGGCTCAATGACAGAGCATAGTTTACACAAGGTCCTGAGTTCAATCTTCACCACAAGGGCAAAAAAGTGGGGAACGAGAAAGAAAAATAAACTTATGACATAGTAATTTACAAATGTCCATTAGCATGTAAGAGGAGAAACAGTCAAGCCCCAGTGGCTCACACCTGTAATCCTAGCTACTCAAGAGGCTGAGATCTAAGGATCATGGTTCAAAGCCAGCAGGGCAGAAACGTCCCTGAGACACTTATCTCCAATTAACCACTCAAAAAAACAGAAGTATTGCTGTGTCTCAGAGGTAGAGTGCTAGCCTTGAGAAAAAAAAAATGCTCAGGGACAGCACCCAGGCCCTGAGTTCATGCCCCGCAATAGACAAAAAAGAAAAACAAAAATTAAAAAGAAAAAAAATCACCTTACTTATAAATTTAAGGTAACTCTAATATTTTGTTCCAGCTTCATTCCATTACTCCCTGCCCATTCCCTCACCTCTCATAATACTAAAGTAGTTAGCACTGGATTCTCTCTTGTGTTAGTTATTTTCCTTGTTTGCTTCAAATCCATCCAAATCGTTTTCATTTTCTCTACACAGGCATTCTCCCTCTTTTTTCAGGGTGTAAATAATTCTAAATAGTTCCTCCTTCCCTATTCCTTGATCTCTCCAAATAATTGTGGCTTTAAAGGTTACTTTAATGTCCACTATGTGTTTCTTTGGGTCTTTATATCAATACTCTCTACTGATGTCTCCAGTGAAGTTCATTGGTGCAGCTTCCATTTTTGTGATCAAACTTCAATAATAATACTCACATCTTGGAATCAGAAATGGTCTCAAGATGGGTTTCTGACATTGTGGGGGGGGGCTAATTTGGGTAAGTCTAACTATAGTGAAGATCTTACAGCAAGAAACAGGAAACTAGTAATCCACAATATACAGCAGGACAACAGATAACAAATTATAATGCAAAACTGTTTAAGATGAAGTGCCATTTGAAACCAAACAGTTAGAAAATGAAGTAGAAAAGCAACTCACCATTATTGCATTATCTTTGCCAAAAGGCTAAATATTACTAGACAATTTGCAAAAACAATCTCAGGGATTCAGGAACACAGCTCAAGATAGACAAAAAGTCAGGTACTAGTAATTTACATCTATAGTCCTAGCTACTCAGGAGGCTGAAACTTGAAGGAAAAGTCTGCAATTAACCAGCAAAAAGCCAGAAGTAAAGGTGAGGCTTAAGTAGTAAAGTGCTAGCAATGAGCAAGCAAGCCAAAGAAGAGTGAGAAGCTCTAATTTCAAGCCTCAGTACTAGAAGATACTCAGAAAACCCAGAGAATTTCCATGATGGCTTTTAAAGAATCTCTTATATCCTGTAGCCCCATAACATACAAGTTCAAGAACCAGACTCTAATTATGCTGAACACTGAATTATCTTTAATGGTGAGTCTAACCAAGTTTCTCCCAAAACGTTTCAATTTGGAGATAGCTAGGAAAAAAAGGACCTTGGTTGTGAGCTTTCAGAATTACATAAACCTAAAAATTGTGCACCCCAAGCATCTCCAAAATAATTTTTACCCATCCCTCCTCTTTGAAGTAACTAGCTTTCTACTGCTCAAAGATTTATTCATGACCACAAGAAGCAGCTGACTTATGAGTATTTCCAAAACCCACCTGCACTACTGCCATTAGAAACTTACACAAGGGCTGGGAAGTTGGCTCAGTGGTAGAGCGCTTGCCTTGCAAAGCCTGAGGCCCTGGGTTCGATTCTTCAGCACCACATAAGCAAAAAGAAAAACAGCCCGAAGTGCTGCTGTGGCTCAAGTGGTAGAGCGCTAGCCTTGAGCTGAAGAGCTGATGGACAGTGCCCAGGCCTAGATTTCAGGCCCCACGACTGGACCCCCCCAAAAAAAACTTACTCAAATCTCAGTTTCTATAGAAGAAATGCACAGCTGACACTAGAGCAAACAACATATATAACAAAAGAATTGCATTCTTACTTTTTTTTTTTTGGTTGGTCATGGGGCTTGAAGTCCGGGCTTCATCACTATCCCTCAGCTATTCAGCTCAAGGATAGCACTCTACCAATTGAGCCACAGCACCACTTCCGGTTTTCTAGTGGCTTATTGGAGATAAGAGTCTCTTGGACTTTTTTACCCAGGCTGGCTTAACCGTGATCCTTAGATCTCAGCCTCCTAGAACTGTATTATAGGCATGAGCCACTGGCACTGACTTGGCTAGTTATTTATTTTGTTAACAGGTATCAAGAAAATACTGGTATTAGGGGCTGGGAAGGTGGCTCAGTGGTAAAGTGCTTGCCTTGCATGCATGGGGCCCTTGTTTTAATTCCTCAGCACCACATAAGCAAAAAGAAAAAAGCTGGAAATGGCACTGTAGCTCAAGTGGTAGAGCGGTAGCATTTAGCTGAAGATCTGAGGGACAGCACCCAGGCCCAGAGTTCAGGCCCCACGACAGGAGCCCCCCCCCCCAAAAAAAAAGAAAACACTGGTATTTAGACCTTATTAAATTATTATTATAGGCCAGTGTTGAATTCAGTTTGCACTTACCCATCCAAGCAGATTGTTATAGCTACCTTATTAAATCCACATCAATCTTACACAGGTTATTGCTAATATAAAATTATTAAGAATACACCAGGAGTCGGTGGCTCACGGCTGTAATACTAGCTACTCAGGAGGCTGAGATCTGAGGATCATAGTTTGAAGCCAGCTAAGGCAGAAAAGTCCTTGAATCTCTTATCTCCAGTTAACCACCAGAAAACCAGAAGTAGAGCTGTGGCTCAAAGTGATAAAGCACTAACCTTAAACAAAAAGAGCTCAGAGACAACACCCAAGCCCCAAGTTCAAGCTCTATGACCAACAAAAATAAAAAATAAAAACTAGGGCTGGGAAGGTGGCTCAGTGGTAGAGTGCTTGCTTTGCATGCATGAGCCCCTGGGTTCGATTCCTCAGCGCCACATAAGCAAAAAGAAAAAAGCCGGAAGTGGCCCTGTGGCTCAAGTGGTAGAGCGCTAGCCTTGAGCTGAAGAACTGAGGGACAGCGCCCAGGCCCAGAGTTCAGGCCCACGACTGGACACCCCCCCAAAAAAAAAACAAAAATAAATCAATAAATAAAAACTAGCCAAGATCATATATCTTATGAATGGAAGGGTCAAGAATGAGTCATGGTCTATGTACTATACTGAGCTGATTAGGCTGAGGGTTTTTTTTAAATTATTTTTTAAAATTTAATTTAATTTAATTTTATTTGTGAACATACTGTACAGAGGGGTTACAATTACATGGGCAGGATAATGCATACATTTCTTACCAAGCATTGCAGCCTCCTCCTTTGTTTACCCTTCATATCCCTTCCCAGCCTCCCCCCTCCCTAGTCTGAGCTTTAAGAATGAATGAATCCTAGGGCTAAGGTTACAGCTCAGTAATAAGAGTATAGCCTATCCTTGGTCTCCTAACATAGCAGAAAAAAAGGAAAGACTTAAATAGAGAAAAAAGGAGAAAGAACACAAAAGACATAAGCATATATAATCACAAATTGTCATACAAGGGAAAAAAATACTGTCCTTCATAAATATACATACATATGTATGTATGAAATATATATACACTAGTAAGATATAACATAAAAGAAACTAAGATAATTTCTTAATTATACTATAATTCAAAATTATATATTCAAATCTACTTAAAAGACTGCTCCATAATTGAGACCATAAGGAATGTACATTATTATTTCAGAAATGTCTAATTTAAGTTAGGCAGGAGTTAAAACACACCCTGTCTCAACAACAACAAAAAAGTCTAATTTACAAATCCTGTAAATATTAGATACATTCATCAATTAAAATTTTGTCAAGTCAAACACTTTAATTAAAATATACCTAGCCGGGCGCTGGTGACTCACACCTGTAATCCTAGCTACTCAGGAGGCTGAGATCTGAGGATCATGGTTCAAAGCCAGCCCAGGCAGGAAAGTACAGGAAACCCTTATCTCCATAAACCACTATATAACTGGAAGTGGCAATGTGGCTCAAGCGGTAGAGTGCTCCCCTTGAGCTGAAGGGCTGAGGGATAGTACCCAGGCTCAAAGTTCAAATAAATAAATAAAATATGCCTAAAAAGCATACAACCATTTGTTCAAGTTCTACTTTGATATTACTATGTAATGCCATTATATAAAAAATTATCTATAACCAGACACTCGTGGCTCATGCCTGTAATCCTAGCTACTCAGGAGGGTGCAATCTGAGAATAACAGCCTGGGCAGGAAAAGTATGTGAGATTTTTACCTCAAAAAATAACAATTGGGGGGGCGGGAGGAGGATGGGAAGGGGTAACAAAGGAGGAGGCTACAATTCTTCATAAGAAATGGTTTCATTATCTTGCCCATGTAATTGTAACCCCTCTGTACAGTATTTTCACAATAAATAAATAAATATGAGAAAACTAGAAGTGGAGAAATGGCTCAAAGTGGTAGAACACGAACCTTGAGCAAAAAGAGCTTAGGGTCAGTGCCCAGGACCTGCGTTCAAACCTATAACTTAATATAGATATAGATATACAGATATAGATATAGATATAGACATAAAAACATATTCTTATTCTTCACTACAATTTCCTTTTGTTGTTGTTGTTGTTGTTGTTGGTTTTCAGGCTTGAACTCTGGGTCTGGCGCTGTTCCTAAGCTCTTCAGCTCAAGGCTAGCACTCTACCACTTGAGCCACAGTGCCACTTCCAGCTTTTTCTGCTTATGTGGTGCTAGGGAATCGAACTCAGGACCTCATGCATGCAAGGCAAGTACTCTATCACTGAGTCACCTTCCAGCCCTACAATTTTCTTTTAAGCAGAAGAATGACAGAGAAGTAAAAGTGAAATATGGAATTTGTCATGTGAACGTGAAATTCATACATTACTTAAAAGAAAAAACAAAGTCTACCTATGCATTATATTTAGTTGTCATGTCTAGTTTTTCTTTTTTTAGCCCGATGGAGTTTCTTTCTGAGATCAGTAGTAATATCTGACTCTGTTTCACTCTTAAGCATTTGTTTTACTTCCAAAGAAGCATTCTTCAATCTACAAAAAAAGATCATAATAAAACATAATTCTCATAAAACATTTCACAGCATTTCTGATATTTCTGGAAATCTATTTTTCTTTTTTTTATCTTTTGTCGGTCATGGGGCTTGAACTCTGGGCTTGTGCTCTTCAGCTCAAGACGAGTGCTCTACCGCTGAAGCCACAGCACCACTTCCAATTTTCTAGCAGTTTATTGGATATAAGAGTCTCACGAACTTTCCTGCCCGAGCTGGCTTTGAATTGCAATCCTGAGATCTCAGCCTCCTGAGTAGCTAGGATTACAGGCATGAGCCACTGGCTTCTGGCTTGGAAATCTATTTTTCAAAAACACAGGGAACACATTGCATCAATGAAATGTACAAGACGTTATGTCGAAAAATGAACTTTACAACTTTGGTGAGGGGGACAGGGCGGGGGTAGGGGGCAGGATACAAAGGGATGGGAAAGGGAAACAAAGGAGGAGGCTACAGTGCTTGATAAGAAATGTGCTCATTATCTTACCCATGTAATTATAACCCCTCTGTACAGTACTTTCACAATAAAAAAAAAAAAACACAGGGAACATAAGGTCTTTGGCTTAAAGAATTTTCAATGTAATCAAAATATTTCATGTAAAAGTTAGATTAAAACACAAAGTAATATATTCCTAGTAACAAAACACTATCCATTAGAAATCCACTACATCGTTAAAGATTGGCATTTAAATTGTCTGACCATATCACATGCTGGATAGCTTTGGAAGATACTAAGGATATTTTCATTTTCTTTTATTAAAATGTATTTCATTTAGTATAATTGCAATATATATTATAAATGAAAGAGTACAAATAAGAGAATACGACACTTGCTCTAAAATGACAGACTAAAAAGTACTCTAACCTGTCCCTCCCCCCAAAAAATATTAAATATCAGCAAACAGAATTTAGAAATAGAACTCAAAAGCAAAAGAGCATGGAAGATGAAAAAGCAATAAAATGTGAAGCTAAAAAGCAATTTTGGATAAGTAACGATCTATCTACAAAAATGGGAAGCTAAAAAGCAATTTTGGATAAGTGATCTATTTAAGAAAGTTTAATTAAAAGCAAACAGTAATGAGACAGAGGAGAAACAGGCAGAGCCACCACCACCCGGCCCAGCCCACAAGCATCTCAACTGAACACTGATTGCAGTGGCAACCAGTGACCTACATTGCGCAGAAACAACAACTAGCTCCAGGGTGAGTACCCCACAGGGGACAGTGTATCCCTCCTCAGGGGAGACCAGAGCTGGTGGGAACCACTGGATCTTGACCCAGACCCCTACCGCAACACCTGTACTATAGCACCCACTAAAAATGGGAACTGTTTGAGGGCTCTACCAGCCCGTGGAGCACATCCAGCCAGCCAGGCTAGATCAAGAGCGAACCTGGAAGGGAGCTTAGACACCCAAGCCAGGAACAGCGCCCCTGGGTCACAAAAGCCAACAGTGGAAGAAACCTGAACAGTTTACTCCAGGCTGTGTAACCCAGATGGGATACACAGCAGCACAGGACCAACTGGCATGCCCCAGGCCAGGGACCGGGAGCCAGAACCAGGCCTGAGGATCAGGGGCCTAAGCAACATAACCAACTCATCTCCATTGAAGTCAGAAACTGAGCATATGCCTCAGCAGAGAGGGAGAAACAGGGAACTGCATCCCTTGGGAATGACGCCCGTGACAGCAAAAGACCTGGGTGTCCAGGGCAAGAGAACCAGAAGCCCAAACCCGACCCAGGCTGAGAATTGGACAACTCAGGCCGCCAGCAGCTGATAAAAGTCAGGAGCTCAGCCTGGTAAGGTGGCTCAGCGGTAGAGTGCTTGCCTTGTGTGCATGAGGCCCTGGATCTGATTCCTCAACCCCACATAAGCAGAAAGGGCCAGAAGTGGCGCTATGGCTCAAATGGTAGGGCACCAGCCTTGAGCTGAAGAGCTGAGGGACAGTGCCCAGGCCCAGAGTTCAGGCCCACAACCGGCAAAATAAAATAAAATAAAATAAATTCAGGAGCCCATAGCAGACTCCAGCAACTGGGAGAGTACATCCAGCACACCTGATCTCACCAGAGCACCTGTAGGAGTAAACAGGAGCAGTCTAGGCCAGTCAGTCCTTCTAAAGGCAGGAATTGCCAGTGATCTACAACAGACAACCAAGAGCCCTATATGAGCTGCTGGAGGTCAGCCCCCAAGAGAACCGAAACCAGGCACAGACTGTCTCCGCCAACCCAGAAACAGCAACCAAGCAAAGACAGACACCTATTGACGAAAACAAAATTTCAGATTAGTCTCCAATAATCCCTGAATCCCCATGTGAAAATCACAGAGAAAAATTACAAGGTTTATCAACACCCAGGATAGCAAGCTACCCCCAAAAGCCAGCAGCCACCCAGGGAAGAGCCCCAGTGGGAGCAAAGCAGAAATGGAAGACAAAAGCTACATCCAAGAGATGCTGGAGGCAATGACTCAAAAATTACAGTGAAAAATAGATCAGAAATTTAAAGAACACAGGGATGATCTATCAAAAGAGATGCAGGGTTTCAAACAAGAGGTGCATGCAAAAATAGAGTCAGTACACACCTCACTAAGAGGTCAGATTAGTACAAAAATAGAGGCAATACACACCTCACTAAGAAGTGAGATTAGTACTTTGAGAACCAACATTGAATCCATAAATGAGTCCATTTCCTCCATGCAAACCACAATGAATAGGGAATGAAATGGAGTGAATGAAATGGAATTTAGAGTGTCAGATACAGAAGACAGAATGCACCAACTGGACCAAAAAGTCACAGATATGAAAAAAAATCACTTAAATTATGCCAAAGGAAAATCCAAAAGCAGCAGATAGTGCCAAGAAATTTGACCTTCGTATAATTGGTGTTGACGAAGGCGAGGAATATCAAAGCAAGGGAATAGCAACAGCTATTAAACAAGATTATCAATGAAAAATTCCCCCATCTTAAAAGAGAACATCTTACCTACATAAGAGAAGCATATAGAACACCTAACAAGCAGGATCCCAGGAGAAACACTTCTAGACACATAATAGTAAAAATGATATAAGGAATAAAAAGGAAACAATCTTGCATACAGCAAAAATGAAGAAGGGGCTATACTACAATGGGAAAATTAGAATCACTGCAGATCTCTCCACACAGACACTGAATTCAAGAAAGACCTGGGAAAGTACCAGCTGAGCCCTGAGAACCAATAACTGCCAGCCCAGACTGATATACTCAGCAAGGCTAGTATTCACATTCGATGGAGAAACTAAAATTTGTAATAGTAAAGAAAAACTAAATGAATTCATAAACAATAAGACAGCATTACAAAGAATTCTAAGAGGGGGAACACAACCTGAAGAAAGCAACCAGGAACGGGGACCCGCATGAGACAGGTATTAATAGAAGTCTAACTTAGTAAGGACAGGAAGAAAGGAAAGAAGAAAAACTTAGGAAAACAAGGAATGGCAGGGACCACAATGCATCTCTCTATATTAAACTTAAATATTAACAGACTTAATTCACCAATCAAAAGGAAAAGAAGTGCAGATTGGATTAGAAAACATGACCCACCGGGCTCACGCCTGTAATCCTAGCTACTCAGCAGACTGAGATCTGAGGATCACGGTTCAAAGCCAGCCCGGGCAGGAAACTCCATGAGACTCATTTTTTTTGGAGGGGGGGGGTACGGTGGTGGACCTGAACTCTGGGTCTGGGTGCTGTCCCCCAGCTCTTCAGCTCAAGGCTAGCACTCTACCACTTGAGCCATAGTGCCACTTCCGGCTTTTTTTTCTGCTTATATGGTGCTGAGGAATTGAACCCAGGGCCTCATGCATGCAAAGCAAGCGCTCTACCACTAAGCCAACTTCCCAGCCCTCGATGAGACTCTTATCTTCAATAAGCCAATAGAAAATCGGAAGTGATACTGTGGCTCCAGCGGTAGAGCACTTGCCTTGAGCTGAAGAGCTGAGGGATAGTGCCCAACCCCAGAGTTCAAGCCCCATGACTGACAAAAAAAAAAAGAAAAGAAAACATGACTCATCCATATGTTGCCTTCAGGAAACCCACCTCTCAGCCAAATATACAAACTCAGAGTGAAGGGTTGGAAAAAGATCTACCAATCAAATGCCCCCAGTAAGAAAGCAGGAGTAGATATCCTAATATCTGACAAAATAAACTTTTCATAAAATCAATAACAAAAAGACAAAGAAGGCCACTACATATTAATACAGGGAATAATCAAGAGGAGGATATTACCATTATCAACTTATGCTCCTCAAGCATTGGAGCACCCAAATACGTTAAGCACATACTCCCAAACTTACAGAATAAAATATATCCAAATACGATAATACTAGGAGACTTTGATACCCCACTCTCACCAAAGAATAGGTCTACCAATCAGAGGATTGGCAAAGAAGCTACCGAATTAAGTGAGGCCATATTTCAAGCAGAACTAACTGATATCTACCAAGTATTTCACCCTAAAACAACACAGTACACATTCTTCTCAGCAGCTCATGGAACTTTCTCAAAATAGACCATATCATAGTTCATGCAAGGAACTTAAGCAAATACAAGGGGATTGACATAATTCCCTGTATCCTATCTGACCACAGTGGAATCAAGCTAGTTCTCAATAACAAAACATACTGCAGAAATTACTCAAATACATGGAAATTGAACAGCACACTTCTACGCAACACCTGGGTAACAGAAGAAATTAGAGAAGAAATTTAAACATTCCTACAATTCAATGAAAATGAAGACTCATCACAAAGAAACTTGTGGAACACAGCAAAAGCAGTCCTGATGGGCAAATTTATCACCCTCAGTGCCCACATCAAGAAAATAGAGACAGACCAAGTAAATAATCTCATGTTGCAATTAAAACAGCTAGAAAACATAAATAAAATTAATACAATAAAAAGCTGGTTCTTTGAAAAAATAAATAAAATTGATTGACCTTTGGCAAGATTAATTAACAAGATCAGGGATGCCACTGGAAAAATCACAACAAATACCCAAGACATCCAAACAATTATAAAGAACTATTTTCAAAAGCTATACTCTCTAAAGAAAGAAAACCTAGCAGAAATGGATGCATTTTTAGAGGAATACAAGTTGCCCAAACTGAGCAAAGAAGAAATAAATCGATTAAATAAGCCAGTATCTTACAAGATACAGGAAGCAATCAGAAGTCTTCCAAAAAGGAAAAGGCCAGCACCAGATGGATTCACAACAGAATTCTATAAGACCTTTAAAGAAGAACTAATACCCATACCCCTCAAGCTCTTCAGAGAAGTAGAAAAAAAGGGAGCTATCCTAAACACATTCTATGATGCCAATATCACACTCATCTCCAAACCAGGCAAAGACCCAATCAAAAAAGAAATCTACAGACCAATCTCCTTGATGAACACAGATTCAAAGCTCCTTAACAAAATTCTAGCTAACAGAATCCAGAAACACATTAAAAAAAATCATTCACTACAACCAGGTAGGTTTCATCCCAGAGATACAGGGATGGTTTAACATATGTAAATCAATAAATGTGATCCAACACATCAACAAAGCCTAGGTCAAGAACCACATGATTATCTCCACAAATGCAGAAAAGGCTTTTGATAAGATACAACATTCATTCATGTTAAAAGCCCTGGAGAAAATAGGAATAGAAGGAACATTCCTTAAAACAATAAAAGCCATATACAAAAGACCAATGGCCAACATTATACTTAATGGGGAAAATCTACAACCAATTCTTCTAAAATCAGGAACAAGGCAAGGATGTCCACTGTCTCTACTCCTCTTCAATATAGTCCTGGAACCCTTAGCCAGTGCAATTAGGCAAGAAAAAGACATTAAAGCGATCCACATAGGGAAGGAAGAAATTAAACTATCCCTTTTTGCAGATGACATGATACTATGCCTTCATGATCCCAAAAACTCCATCCCCAAACTCTTAGAAATTATAAACCACTTCAGCAAAGTAGCAGGATAAAAAATAAACTCACAAAATTTGGACAACTTCCTATACACCAACAATGTACAAGCAGAGAGGGAAATAAAGGAAGCAATCACATTCACAATAACCCCTCAAAAAATAAAATATTTAGGAATTAACCTAACCAAAGATGTAAAAGAATTATTTAATGAAAACTATAAAAACTGAAAGAAAGAGGGGCTGGGAAGGTGGCTCAGTGGTAGCGCGCTTGCCTTGCATGTATGAGGCCCTGGGCTCAATTCCTCAGCACCACATAAGCAAAAAGAAGAAAAGCCGAAAGTGGGGCTGTGGATCAAGTGGTAGAGCGTTAGCCTTAAGCTGAAGAGCTGAAGGACAGTGCCCAGGCCCAGAGATCAGGCCCCACAACTGGACCCCCCCCCAAAAAAAAAAACTGAAAGAAAGAAATTACAGAAGACACCAGGAAATGGAAAGACCTTCCGTGCTCTTGGATAGGCAGACTTAATATAGTGAAAATGGCAATACTCCCAAAATTAATATACAAGTTCAATGCAAGTCCTGTTAAAATCCCAATGATGTACATTTCTGAAATACAGAAAATAGGCCAAAAATTCATATGGAACAACAAAAGACCTAGAATAGCCAAAACAATTCTAGGAAAAAAAGACAACATGGGAAGGATCTCGATGCCAGACTTCAAACTCTACCATAGAGCCATAATAACAAAGACAGCATGGTACGAGCACAGAAACAGACCCCAAGACCAAACGGAATAGAATAGAAGATCCAGAAATAAAACCACACGCCTACAGTCAGCTGATATTTGACAAAGGAGCCAAAGACATACACTGGAAGTAACACAGCCTCTTCAACCACTGGTGCTGGAAAAACTGGGAGGCCACATGCAGAAGACTCAAAGTGCTCCCCAGCCTATCACCATGCACCATCAACTCAAAATGGATTAAAGACCTTAACATCAAACCTGAATCTCTGAAACTACTGCACGAGAGAGTAGGAGAGACACTTGAACTTATAGGCACAGGCAGGAACTTCCTGAACAGACTCCCAGGGTCACAACAATTTGGAGAGAGACTCAACAAATGGGACTACCTTAAAATAAAAAGTTTCTGCACAGCTAAAGCTATAGCAACCAAGCTAGAAAGACAACCAACTAACTGGGAAAAAATATTTACCAGCAATATATCAGACAAGGGGCTAATAACCAGTATATACAGGGAACTCAAGAAACTAATCCCTCCCAAACCTAACAAAATAATTACTAAATGGGCAAGGGAACTAAAGAGAGACTTCTCAGAAGAGAGATAAAAATGGCAAAGAAATACATGAGGAAATGTTCACCTTCCCTGGTTGTGAAGGAAATGCAAATAAAGACAACCCTGAGATAAAACCTTACCCCAGTCAGAATGGCCTACATTCAAAAGTCAGTCAACAACAAATGCTGGAGGGGATGTGGAGAAAGAGGAACCCTATTACACTGCTGGTGGGAATGTATACTTATACAACCCACTTTGGAAAGCAGTCTGGAGGGTCCTCAGAAATCTAAATATTGACCTCCCTAATGACCCAGTCATACCACTTCTAGGCATCTATCCTGAACAACAGGAACCAGTATACAAGTACACATGCACCTCCATGTTTATTGCAGCACTGTTCACAATAGCCAGGATATGGACACAACCCAGATGTCCCACCACAGATGAATGGATCCAAAACTTGTGATATCTATACACAATGGAATATTATGCAGCCATTAGAAAGGACAAAATAATGGCATTTGCAGGGAAATGGATGGAACTAGAAGAAATCACGTTGAGTGAGGTAAGCCAAGAGTAAAGAGACAAATGGCACATGGTCCCCCTGATAAGTGGATGTTAAATCCAAAATGTAAGGTGATATGACAAAATTAACAAGACTTAAGAAACAAAGGACTTCCACTCATCTGGTTGAATCACTACTAAATAACCCATGCCGGTGATCACATATATGGTATATATGTGCACACGGAAGGAAAACCAGGAGGAGGACACAGAACTAGAGGGAATCAGGGAAAAACATACAACAACAGGACCCATCAGCTGCACTGGACATTGATCAAAATTAACTAATGGGAGGGAGCGAGGGAGGGAGGGAGGAAGGGAGGGAGGGAGCGAGGGAGCAAGGGAACAAGTGGGAAAAAGGGAACAGCTGATGCTATGCAAAACAAAAGAAATGTACATATCACCCAAAGTGGAAGAAATAACTATACTGCAAAGCTCATAGAACTCATAAATGTTATAGACCATGGTAGACAATTTGTCCTATGAAAGTTAGAATGTGTTTGTGACTTTAACTAAGCATCACTATCCCACAATACTGTGAAATTTGGGAAATTAGGTAACCACTTAATCACAATAATAAATTTGAAGAAAAAAAAAAAAAGACGACTGATCCAGGCACCGGTGGCTCATGCCTGTAATCCTACCTATTTCGGAAGCTGAGATCTGAGGAACTCGGTTCAAAACCCCCTCGGGCAGGAAAAGATGTGAGCCTCTTATCTCCAATAAACCAGTAGAAATCAGAAATGTCATTGTGGCTCAAGCGGTAGAGTGCTTGCTTTGAGCTGAAGAGTTGAAGGACAGTGCCCAGGCCCAGAGTTCAAGCACCACAACTAACAACAACAACAACAAAAAAGAAGACCACTGAGGTTCAAAATGTATATAGAAGCCCAGCAATGGTGGCTCACACCTTATATAATCCTAGCTACTCAGGAGGATGAGATCTCAGTTCAAAGCCAGCCCGAGCAGGTAAATCCGTGAGACTCTTATCTCCAATAAACCACTAGAAAACAGGAAGTGGCGCTGTGGCTCAAGTGGTAGAGCTTTTGCCTTATGCTGAAGAGCACAGGGACAGCTCCCAAGCCCAGAGTTCAAGCCCCATGACCAACCAAAAAAAATCTATGGAAAGAATTATCAAATGTGATTGTAGACCAGGCACTGATGGCTCACACCTATAATCCTAGCTACTTAGGAGGCTGAGATCTTAGGATCATGTGCAAAGTTAGCCCAGGCATAAAAGTCCCCAGGAGACTTTTATCTCCAATTAACCACTCAAAAGCCAAAAGTGGCACCATGTTAAAGTGGTAGAGGACTAGCTTTGAGGCAAAGAGCTCAACGACAGCACCTAGGCCCTGAGTTCAAACCCCACTACCAAATAATAATAATAATAACCATAACCTAAATTGCTAACAAAAAGCAATATTGCTTTACAAACACTCATCTGAGCCAGGCACCGGTGGTTCACTTCTGTAGTCCTAACTACTTAGGAGCCTGAGGTCTGATAATAACAGTTCAAAGCAAGCCCCACAAGGAAGGTCTCTGAGATGCTTATCTCCAATTAACCACCTAAAAACTAGAAGTGAAACTCTGCCTCAAAATGGTAGAGTACTGGCCTTGAACAAAAAAGCTCAGGAACAGTTCCCAGGTCCTGAGTTCAAGACATGACCAACGACTAATGGAAAAAAAAAAGAAAAGAAAAGAAAAGAAAAGAAAGCATGAGAGACAGAAGGGTAGGGAGGAAGGGAGGGAGTGAGGGAAGGAGAGAGGGTGGGAGGGAGGGAAGGAAGGGAAGAAGGAATGAAAGAAGGAAGGAAAGAAGGAATGAAAGAAGGAAGGAAGGAAGGGAGGGAGGAAGGGAGGGAGGAAAGGAGGGAAGGAGAGAGGGAAGGAGAAAAATCTCATCTAAGCATTTTAAACATATAAATTTAATCTTCTTTTTTGCCAGTCCTAGGACTTGAACTCAGGGCATGTGCACTGTCCCTGAGCTTCTTTTGCTCAAGGATAACAATCTATCACATGAACCATAGTACCACTTCTGGCTTTTTCTCTTTATATGGTACCTGCTGAGGGATCAAACCTAGGGCTTCATGCACGGTGGGCAAACACTCAACCATTAAGCCACATTCCCAGCCCCATAAATTTAATCTTTTTAATAATACTGCTAGATAGATACCTGTTAGAGAGATACCATTATGACCCTGATTTACAAATCAGGAAAATAAGGTCACTTGCCCAACTTAACAGGGCTAATATGAGACAGAAATGGAATTCATACTTCACAGTTTGGCTCCATGATATGTCATTTTAACCTATAATGCCTTTCTGGAAGAAAAGAAATAATTAACGGAAAAAAAGTAGACATTCTGAAGGATATTATTCAATGTGTGTTCAATGCTGAAAAATATCAGACAATGGAGTTGAGAGAGACCCTCCAGCCAGGTGCCAGTGACACACACTAAATCCTAGCTATTTAGGAGGCTAAGATCCAGATCATCAAGGTTTGAAGCCGGCTTGGGCAGGAAAGTCCTAGAGACAACATATCCAAAATAGCCAGAAAAAAGCCAGTCTGGAGGCATGGCTCAAGCAGGAGAATGCCAGCTAAGCATGCATAAGGACTTCAATTCAAACCTCAGCAAAGATAACAGTTCCTCTAATGAGAACTGTTTAAACTCCAAGTCTCATTCAAGCCAGGCATCCTCCCACTTAAGCTATACCATAGATGGGATCACAGATATGCACCACCATGTCCAGCTTATTGACTAAAAAGGAGTCTCACTAACTTTGTGCTCAGATTGGCCTTAAATCCTGGTAATTCTCCTGTGATCTTCTCCTCTCAAGTAGCTGAGATTACAAGTGTAAGACATTATGCAACTCTACATAAAAGATTAAGAATTATGTTGGCATCAACTCTCAAAAGAAACACTTGAAATTAGAAAATAATGCTGCAACGCCTGACAAAATTCTAAGGGAAATAATGTCCAAGTTAGAACTTTAGCCCAAGTTATCATTCAAAGACAAGACAGTAAGGAAGGCTACTTCAGATTTGCAACATCTCAAAATATATACCTCCCATAAACGTTCTTAGGAGGCTAATGGAGAATATGCTCCACCAAAATAAGGACCTAAACTGAGACTTAAGTTCCCAGAGTAAGAGTTTTCCACATAAGAAATCATTGAGCCGGGTGCTGGTGGCTCACGCCTGTAATCCTAGCTACTCAGGAGGCTGAGATCTGAGGATCTCGGTTCAAAGCCAGCCCTGGCAGGAAAGTCCATGAAACTCTTATCTCCAATAAACCACCAGAAAACCAGAAGTGGCGCTGTAGTTCAAGTGGTAGAGCACTCACCTTGAGCTGAAGAGCTGAGGGACAGCGCCCAAACCGAGAGTTCAGGCCCCACAACTGGACCCCCCCAAAAAAGAAAGCATTGAAAGGATTTCCAGGATAGGGATAAAAAGAAATACTAAGATGACACTTATGCAGCAAAGTACTTAAAAGGTAATCTGTCCCAACTGGACTGGCCAGAGCCTCTAGGAATTATTTATTTAAAAAGATGATGATAGGAAGCAACAGAAAATATCTGAACATATTTAAAGGAGAGTCATAGAGCTTGGTAGAGGCATGATTCCTACAGCTTAGTTCGATTCATGATAAGTTCATAGAAATTAAGCAAACCAAGAAATAAATAAGATAACCTGCCGCGGACCGGGTTCTGTCGGGACGACGGAAGATACCTAAGGGAGGAACCTGGAATAGGATGGGGAGATGGCAAACAGACAACTCACACACATTAGGAGTGGATGCTGAGTGCGATTTAATGCAGAGGATAACAAATTTTTATAGCAAAAGTCTCCATGAGAAAGGGCAAAAGGTTACACAATCTTGCTGCAGGGCTTCTTTCATGGGTGGTCACCAGCTGGGCACCTGATAGGCATTTGTCTCCGGTTTATCTCTAAGGAATAAAATGGGTTTGGGTTTCGATGTTTGTCACCAATTAACCATTACCTATTTTTATAGAGGCCTTAACTTTCCCATAAGATCTTTCCTGTTTCTTCTTTAATAGTAAACTTCAAGGAGACCTAGATCTAGCAAGTCTCTTAGTAAATAGCAGGAAATTCTTTCTCCTAAATCATTGTCTCAGCAATTGCCATACATTCTTTCTGTTCTAGCTGAGCCTACTGCTTCTTGTAAGTCCCTTACAAACAATTCCTTCTGCTGAAGTGACTTTGTGAAACCCCCAATACTTTTATATTTACTTATAACTTGTCCCCTAGCCTCCATAAGAGGGGTTTCAGGGTAGCACTTAACTCTGGTGAGTTAGTCATATTTTTAAGACACTCATCAGATATTGGAGTCATCAACACTCTTAAGAAAGGGCTTTGAATAAGGGAACGTTGACAATGAGCAAGTACAAAAAGCAGTAGAAGCAGTAAAAGATTAATAGGCACTCTTATGAGGAAAAGAAAGGCAGAAACACATCTTTCCCAGGGGTTTGCCAGCCTTTCCAGGAGTAGGCCTCTTACAAGCCCTATTCTCCGAGGTAGACTTCGGTGAAGTCCCAATACTCAGAGATAGGTCTCTGAAGCCCCTTTCTCAGGTCTGAAAGCAGGTTTCCAATGCTAAGCAGACTCTACTGGAGTCAGCGTGGCAATAACCATTAAATCCAAGGAAAGGAAGCTAGATCTAAAATACACTGAACATGGTGAAATACACAGGAAAGGAAATCCAAGGAAAGGAAGCTAGATCTAAAATACACTGAACATGGTGAAATACACAGAACTCTAGGCATTCACACACAATGAAACCAAAGGAAGATACTCTTAGGGGTAGAACACAAAGTCACAATGCCTATGTGCCTCTGATCATATAAAATAATTATTTATCAAAAATGAACTCCAGAAAATGGAAACAGGCTTTTTCTTGTTGCTGTTCTGTTTTGTTTCTGTCTTGTTTGTTCATTTATCTGTCTTTTAAGGGGTGGCACAGAAATGGAGGAACAAAGGGTGAACAAATGCAGCAGTAGTACTCACTAGACACTATGTAGAAATGAACTATACAACATGAGGGTAGGATTGGAGAGAAAAACTAGGAGACAGCAAAAAGTTGGAAATGTTAGTGTGGCTCAAGAGGTAGAGCACCAGCCCTGAATTAAAAAAAAATCAAAAAAGCTGCGGCTGGGAAGGTGGCTCAGTCAGTGGTAGAGCACTTGCCTTGCATCCCTGAGGTCCTGGGACCGATTCCTCAGCACTACATAAGCAAAAAGAAAAAAGCCAGAAGTGGCACTGTGGCTCAAGTGGTAGAGCGCTAGCCTTGAGCTGAAGAGCTGAGGGACAGTATCCAGGCCCAGAGTTCACGCCCCACGACTGGACCCAAAAAAAATAAAAAATTAAAAAAGCTAAATGAGAGCATGAGGTCTTCAGTTCAAACTCTTGTACTAGCACTAAATTAATAACTAGCATGCAAAAGGGCTGGATACAAGGCTCAACATTAGAGTTCCTGCCTAGCAAGCATGGCCATGAGTTTATAACTCAGGTCACCCGAAAAGCTTTTAAATGAATGAAAGAATGAATGAATGAATAAATGAATTTGAAATGACCAATTAAAAATGGTGAAAAGATCTAAAAAGGCATTTCACCAAGGCAGGTATATGACTGGCCAAAAAGAATATATAAAGATGCTGGTTACAGGGCTGGGAAGTTGGCTCAGTGATAGAGCGCTTGCCTTGCATGCCTGAGGCCTTGGGTTCGATTCCTCAGCACCACATAAGCAAAAAAGAAAAAACCCGGAAGTGACGCTGTGACTCAAGTGGTAGAGCGCTAGCCTTGAGCTAAAGAGCTGAGGGACAGCGCCCAGGCCCAGAGTTCAGACCCCACGACCAGATCAAAAAAAAAAAAAAAAAGATGCTGGTTACTAGTAGCTCTAACCTGTAATCTTAGCTGCTCAGATCAAGGATCATGGTTCCAGCATCGCCCAGGCAGAAAAGTCCAACAGAACATCTCTAATTAACCAGCAAAAAGCTGGACTAGAGGAATGTCTTAAGTGGCATGGCAAAGCACCAGCCATGAGCAAACAAGCAGAGCAAGAATGATTTTCCATGTTCAAACCCCAGTATAAGCAAAAAACCAAAAAACAAAAAAAAATAACATTATTAATGTTTAAAATCACAATGCTATATTACTTCACACTCACTAGAAAGGCTAAAATTTTTAAATGAGGTAAAAAGTATTGGGAAGGATGTTAAGAAACTAAAACCCTCATATATTGTTGGAAGGATTACTAATACAATTTGGCAGTTTACGTTTTTTAACACAAATTTACTATATGATACAACAATGCTACTTAAAAGAATCAACTCAGGGATGGGAAGGTGGCTCAGTGGTAGAGCACTTGCATTGCATGCCTGAGGCCCTGGGTTCAATTCCTCAGCACCACATAAGCAGAAGAAAAACAAAAAGCTGGAAGTGGCACTGTGGCTCAAGTGGTAGAGTGCTAGCCTTGAGCTGAAGAGCTGAGGGACAGCGCCCAGGTCCAGAGTTTAGGCAAAACTACTGGACTCAAAAACAAAACAAAACAAAACAAAAAAGCATGAACTCAACAAGAGAAACAACATGTCAACATAAAGATTGGGGGGAGGGGTATGGTCATGGGGCTTGAACTCAGGACCTAGGCATTGTCCCTGAGCTTTTTGTGCTCAAGGCTAGAACTCTACCACTTTGAGCCACAGCTCCACTTGCAGTTTTCTGGTGCCTTATTGGAATTATCTCATGGCTTTTCCTGTCCAGGCTGGCTTCCAATCATGATCATCAGATCTCAGCCTCCCAAATTGCTAGGATCACAGGTGTGAGCCACAGGCCCCCTGCTGACATAAGAATTGTATCAAATGTTCATAGAAGTCAAAAGTGGAAACAAAGCAGAGGCCTGGTGGCTCACACCTGTAATCCTAGCTACTCAGGAGGCTGAGATTTAAGGATCGCTGTTCAAAGCCAGCCCCAGTAGGAAAGTCCATGAAACTCTTATCTCCAATAAACCACCAGAAAACCGAAAGTGGTGCTGTAGCTCAAGTGGTAGAGCAAGCTGAAAAGTTGAGGGACAGTGCTCAGGCCCAGAGTTCAAGCCCCATAATCGACAAAAAAAAAAAAAAAAAAGTGGAAACAACTCAAACACCTACTAACTACTGAATAGATAACCAAAATGTAGTATATACATAACATAGAATGTTCCGCAATAAAAAGAAGTAACATTTTGATACAGGCTACAACATGATAAAGCTCAAGAATAGGAAAAACCAGTTGTTTAAGGATACAGGTGGACCTGTTGCAACAATGAGAAGTACAAGTTGTCATGTCCAAAACGAGGTTTACAACGTTGGTGCGGGGGGGGGGGGGGAAGGAGAAGGATTGGGATTGGGGGGGAGGGGGGAGGCTGGGAAGGGAGGTGAAGGATAAACAAAGGAGGAGGCTGCAATGCTTGGTAAGAAATGTGCGCATTATCCTGCCCATGTAACTGTAACTCCTCTGTACAGTATGTTCACAAATAAAATTAAATTAAATTTAAAAAAAAAAAAAAAAAAGAATATGTCCAGTGAAAGAAGACAAATACTACCTATTCCATGATATGAATTAGAATCTGTTAAAAGACAAATGTATATGTTACTGGTAGTTTAAATAATTTTTTTCAAATTCTAGAATTATGAAGAATACTGTAGCCACTAATAATATGAAATATTTCTAGTCATTTTCCCTTTCCAAACTAAAAAAGAATGAAACTAATGTGAACTATTGTACCATTAATATATTAATACTTTTGTAGGAAAAAGTCTGGACAAATATTTCCCAAAATATTATTGGCAGTAAACTCTAAGAAGTAGGATTACATTCAAACATGTATACCATCTAGATCTATCCTTGCCAAATTAAGTATGAGAAAAGACTATCCCCTCCCAACCCTCATGATGCTTCTGCAGTTTGTATCTGCCATTACTGTGGTTTAAACTCAGGGCCTTTCGGCATCCCTCAGCAATCTCCCCCTCACACTGGTAATATATTACTTGAGCCATACCTCTGCTTCCAGCTTTTTGCTGGTTAACTGGGCGGGGTAGGGGGAGGTTGGGAAGGTATGGGAAGGGGAAACAAAGGAGGAGGCTACAATGCTTGATGAGAAATGTACTCATTGCCGGGCGCTGGTGGCTCACACCTGTAATCCTAGCTAGTCAGGAGGCTGAGATCTGAGGATCGAGGTTCAAAGCCAGCCCGTGCAGGAGAGACTGTGAGACTCCTATCTCCAATAAACCACCAGAAAACCGGAAGTGGCACTGTAGCTCAAGTGGTAGAGCACTCGCCTTGAGCTGAAGAGCTGAGGGACAGCGTCCAGGCCCAGAGTTCAAGCCCCATGACCGACAAAAAAATAAAAAGAAATGTACTCATTATCTTGCCCATGTAATTGTAATTCCTCTGTACAGTGTTTACACAATAAATTTAAAACAAATAAAGAATATAAATAAATAAATGTCTCATGGATTTGACTTCCCAAGCTGACTCTGAACCACATTTATCAGATCTCAGCCTCTTGAGTAGCTAGGATAATAGACATTAGCCACTTGCACCTGGCTTGTAGAATATCTTTTTTTTAAAGATATTTATTTATTTATTTACTTATTTATTTATTTATTTTCGGTCATGGGCCTGAACTCTGGGCCTGGGCCCTGTCCTTGAGCTCTTCAGTTCGAAGCTAGCACTTTACCATTTGAGCCACAACGCCACTTCTGGCTTTTTTCTGCTTATGTGGTGCTGAGGAATCAAACCCAGGGCCTCATGCATGCAAGGCAAGCAATATACTGCTGAGCCACCTTCCCAGGCCCTAGAATATCTTTTAAATAAATTATTTTGAAAACAGAATTAAATATACAGAATATAATCCCCAATTATTTTAGATTTAGCAGAATTTTTCTGTTATGTGACTATAAAAGTTCTACATAGCCAGGTGCCAGTGGCTCATGCCTGTAATCCTAGCTACTCAGGAGGCTGAGATCTGAGAATCCACGGTTCAAATCCAGCACAGGCAAGAAAGTCCTTGACACTCTTATCTCCAATTAACCACCAAAAAAACAGAAGTGGTGCTGTGGTTCAAGTGGTGGAGCACTAGTCTTGAGCTGAAGAGCTGAGGGACAGCACCCAGGCCCAGAGTTCAAAGTCCCACGACTGACGAAAAAAAGTTCTACATATACAGGTTCAATTTCTGTACTTACATTTTTTAAAAGTATACTTAATAGAAAGTTGAATTCTCCTCAAGGGCCCAGTTTTGTAATACCTTAGAATACTGTACCCCACCTACCATAGGTGAATGATCTAAAATTAATCACCTTACTCAAAGGTATAAAGGAATCTATGATACAAAAAAGATGAAGCAAGCTGGGCGCCGTTGGCTCACACCTGTAATCCTTGCTATTCAGGAGGCTGAGATCTGAGGATCTCGGTTCAAAGCCAGCCAAGCAGGAAAGGCAATGAGACTCTTACCTCCAATAAACCTCCAGAAAACTAGAAGTGGTGCTGTGGCTCAAGTGGTAGAGCATTAGCCTTGAGCTGAAGAGGTGGGGGACAGCACCCAGGCCCAGAGTTCAAGCCCCATGGCCAACAGAAAAAAAAATCTCATTCTACCTTCAAATGATGCAATTAAGTGCATCTTCTCAAAATGTAAACTGAGAGATACAAAGTACAAGAGCAATTAACAGTAGAGCTAAAACTAAAAAGAATACTTAAGCAGAAGCAATTAGAGCTACTGAGATGAACAAGAGAAATTAGAATCACAGACATTATCGCAAAATGAAATAATGGCCAAACCCAAGTGGAAATAAGCAGAGACACAAGTAAAAGATTTAGAGTAATGGAAAAGAACAACCAAAGCTCTAGTCTCAGGACAAACTTCACATACACAGAGTTAACAAAGTTCACAAAGAAGCATAATAGTCCCTATAGAATCTCTGGGACCCAGAGCTATGTTTATAAGCCATCATCCTGTTTCCTCCATTCCAAGATATTTTTACTTCTTTTATGCTTCCATCAAAATTCTTCCAATTAGCTCTGACAGTCACAATTACTTGTTCCTTGCAACCAATGAGCATTTTTCAACTAAAAAAAAGACTGGAGGCTTACCTTTGAGTATCACCAGTGGCACTATTTGAAGAGTTTACACTCATGGTAAGTCTTCCTACTCCTTAAAATACCCCACTGTTTCTTAATGATATAGTTCTTTATTGGGCGATTGAAATTGTTCAAGATGGTCTGTGTTACAGGTTAGGGTGGACTAAGTCTGTTAATATAATAAACAATACAACAGCAAGTTTATATTTGAATCCTGAAAGAACTGATTATTTTTCTTTTGATCTATAGGCTGGTTGCTAATTTTTTTAAATTATTGTATAACAAACAAGTGATTTTTTAAAAGTAGGGTTTATTTTTAAAAAGCAGCAGGCACTGGTGGCTCACACCTGTAATCCTAGCTAATCAGGGAGGCTGAGATCTGAAAGATAAAAATTCAAAGCCATCCTGGGCAACAAAGTCCATGAGACTATTTTTTGGTCGTGGGGCCTGAATTCTGGGCCTGGGCACTGTCCCTCAGCTCTTCAGCTCAAAGCGAGCACCCTACCACTTGAGCCATGGCACCACTTCTGGCTTTTTCTGCTTATGTTGTGTTGAGGAATCAAACCCGGGGGCCTCATGCATGTGAGGCAAGCACTCTACCATTGACCCAACTTCTCAGTCCCATGAGAATCTTTTATCTCAAATAACTACCAGAAAAACTGGAAGTAGCACTGTGGCTCAAAGAAGGAGAGCACACTAGCCTTGACCAAAAGAGTTCAGGGACAGCACCCAGTACCCAAGGTTAAGCCCCACAATGGATAAAAAAAAGCATTGGAAGCAAAAATGACAAAAACATTAAAAAAAAACAACCCACAAACATGATCCTTCTTGAAAGAACAGGTATTTACTTTAATATTTTATAAGAAAAGTTATCCAAAAAATAATAATTGTGAAAAAATAATAACAAATTATATTTGAACTTGGAAATGGAATATGTAGTACCCAACTGCAGGACAGATAATTCTATTTCTTTAAAAAAAAAAACAAAAAAAAAACAAAGCAGCTCCTCCTAATGAAGTTTTTTTGTTCTGTTTTGTTGGTTCTGGTCCTGAAGCTTAAACTCAACGCCTGAGTTTTCGGGGCTCAAGGTTAGCACTCTACCACTTGACGCACAGCTGCACTTCCAGCCGTTTTGGTGGTTAATTGTAGATGAGTAACAAATTTCCTGGCTGGATTTGAACCAGATAGTCAGATCTCAACCTCAGGAATTGCTAAGATTACAGGCATTAGTCACCTACTCCCTCTGCCCAACCAGGTAGTTGTAAAACAATATTGCAACTGAAAAGTCCAAACCACTCCCATATAAAAGGTCCAATGGTGATTTGTGGTTTCTTTTATTCAGCGTTCCTCAATAGAAATTAAAAAAAAAAAAAACATGAAAAAGAAATAGAACAAAAAGGGGCTGGGAAGGTGGCTCAGTGGTATAGCACTTGCCTTGCATGCATGAGACCCTGGGTTCGGTCCTCAGAACCACATAAGCAAAACGAAAAAAGCTGGAAGTGGCGCTGTGGATCAAGTGGTAGAGCACTAGCCTTGAGCTGAAGAGCTTGAGGGCCAGCTCTTCCGGTCGTGGGGCCTGAACTCTTGGCCTGGGCACTGTCCCTCAGCTCTTCAGCTCAAGGCTAGTGCTCTACCACTTGAGCCACAGCGCCACTTCCATCTTTTTTCATTTTGCTTATGTGGTGCTGAGGAATTGGACCCAGGGCCTCAGGGATGCAAAGCAAGTGCTCTACCACTGAGCCACCTTCCCAGCCCTAAAAAAATTTTTGAAAAGCTAACAATCCAATAAAATATACAGTTTAAAATGCCCTTTTTTTTTTTTTAAATTTAGCAAGTCCTGGGAAAGAAAACTTGCAGTTATCTCTCTCTCACTCGACAGGTAAACTCTCACTGATAAACAAAAATAAAAAACAAAAGCAAGAAAATTCAGCTGACACTGGTGGCTCACTGATAACAGGACAATTAAAATTTAAAACCATCCTGGTCAGAAAAGTCTTTGAGACTGCATCTCAAAAAATAATAATAAAAAAAACAGCAAAAAAGGTAGGGCCAAGGCTCAAGTGGTAGAGGTCCATATATGAACAAGGAAAGCTAAGTAAGAGCAAGAGGCCCTGAGTTCAAGCCCAATACCAACATAGAAAAGAAATAATAATGATTAACTCTCTTGATCATAGAGATATCTCTATAAAAATCTTTTTACTAATGTGTACAAAAGGCCTTCTTCATAAATTAACTTTTAATAATTTAATCTACGGTAATTTTCAAAGGCCTTCTTGCAAAAAGATAAAAGGAAGAAGGAGCCAGGTGCTGGTGGCTCACGCCTGTAATCCTAGCTACTCAGAAGGCTGAATAGTTCAAAGCCAGCTTGGTCAGGAAAGGCCATGAGACTCTTATCTCCAATAAACATACAGAAAACAAGAAGTAGTACTGTAGCTCAAGTGGTATAGTACTCGCCTTGAGGGACAGCACCCAAGCCCAGAGTGCAAGCCCCACAACTGACAAAAGAAAAAAAAAAATAAAAGGAAGAAAGTAAGAGAACTTGTCACTTGCTTTAGCCTGCCTACTTCCTCGAAACCTCTTCTATAGGAGATACTTCAACTTATATAGAGCCAATTTACCTTACTTCAGTATTAAGGAATCTCTGGGTAAATATGCCAAACAGAGAGAAAAATAATTCACAGCATCCAAATATATGCAAATACTAATAAACCACGAGAACGTCTATTCACAGAAATCTAATATTCTAAGAAGTCAATGGGTTTTTTGTTATTAATTTTTCTTCATTTTTATCTTCTAATGATTCTACAAAAGGGTTATAGTTTTAACATGTACATTTGTTTGTACACTGAATCTTGATCAGTCACCCCTCCCATCACTCTGTACTACCAACCCACCCATCCAGCAGCCATATCAAGTTCCTGTCCTTCAGTTTTTATTACTTAACCTAGAACTCTGAAAAACATTATTCCTGATTAAGAAAGGGAACAGGTAAAACTTGAAGTGATTTGTTGAAGGGGAAAAAAATAATGAAATAATTATTGACATTTTGAACGTACAAAGACATCCTGAAGGGGCTGGGAAGGTGACTTGGCCATAGAGTGCTTGCCTCACATGCATGAGGCCCTGGGTTCGATTTCTCAGCACACATAAACAGAAAAGGCTAGAAGTGGCATATGTGGCTCAAGTGGTAGAAAGCCCTAGCCTTGAGCTGAAGAGCTCAGGGACAGCGCACTGGCCTGGAGCTCAAGCATCATGGCCCACAAAAGAAAAAAGAAAAAAATACATCCTGAAGACTAAAAGAGGAACAAAATACCAGTGTGCTCTGTCTCTGCTCCCACTAAGCAAGTCTCAGAAAGGACCACTGGGGATTAAAAAAAATCCTTCAAATAAAGAGACTAAGGAGAAGACACACACAGTACCAAGAACTAACGTCTCCAGGCTGGGAAGGTGGCTCATTGGTAGAGCGCTTGCCTTGCATGCATGAGGCCCTGGGTTCAATTCCTCAGCACCACATAAGCAGAAAAAGCTGAATTGGCTCTGTGGCTCAAGTGCTAGAGTACTAGCCTTGAGCTGAAGAGCTGAGGGACAGTGACCAGGCCTAGGGTTCATGCCCCACAACCTGAAAAAAAAAAAAGAAATAAAGTCTACCACAAACACAAAATGTTCAAGAGTAATAAACTAATAAAATAGTTTGGCCTAAAAAAAAAAAGTGAAATATCAGCCAAAAGGTCAGAGATAAAGAATCCAATTTCTCTAGGACCTAAATAACTTGAGAACAGTAGTAGGCACACACAAATACCAGTTATTAATATATTGAGCAACTTACTACTTAATTATGACTAGAACTTTGCTCCTGACAACATTGTAATGAAAGAATTACCCCATTTTTCAAAGGAGAAAACTAAGACTCATTAACTATAAATGCCTTAATAAAAGTCATATAATTACAGGACCAAATATCCAACAATAACTGTAAAACCCCAATTCCATCTGCAAGGCCTTTGATGACTCCTAAAGTGACTTTTTTTTTTTTTTTGGCCAGTCATGGGGCCTGAGCTCTGGGCCTGGGTACTGTCCCTCAGCTCTCAGCTCAAGGCTAGCACTCTACCACTTGAGCCACAGCGGCACTTCTGGCTATTTCTGCTTATGTGGTGCTGAGGAATCGAACCCAGGGCCTCATGTATGCAAGGCAAGCACTCTACCACTGAGCCACCTTCCCAAGCCTGACTATTTTATTTTACTTCAGATTTATTATCTTTTAATTTTTAATTTTATTATAAAGGTAATGTACAGAGGGGTTTATAGTTACATAAGTCAGGTAGAGTACATTTCTTTTCTTTTCTTTTCTTTTCTTTTCTGTCCATCGTGGGGCTTGAACTATGTGCTTGGCACTATCCCTGCATTCTTCAGCTCAAGGCGAGCACTCTACTGCTTAAGCCACAGCGACACTTCCGTTTTCTAGTGCTTTATTGGAGATAAAAGTCTCATGGAGTTTCCTGCCCGGGCTGGTTTTGAACCACCATTCTCAGACCTCAGCCTCCTGAGTAGCTAGGATTACAGGCATGAGCCACTGGCCCCTGGCTTACATTTCTTTTTTGACAATGTCACCTCTTCCCTTATTCAGGTTTATTATCTTTGCTTCAACTAAGGAAACCTATCTGATTTTGAGAGGCTAAAGACTGTCCAAGAGGAGGCAGCCATTAAGTGGGTGTGTCAGGGAAAAACTACTGAGTCCCAAAATCATTTCATTAATTATACCACTATTTTCCCAAAGGTAAATCCCAAAGAAATTGCCTTCAGAATGGAAGAAGACTAGGAAACTGGCAATAAACTGCACACATTTGGAATAAACTGCATACATATGTGTACACATTTGGAATAAACTGCACACATATATGTACACATATGGCACAAGAGGTACCAACAGCCTTCCGTTTATCTTATAGGAAAGGAAATTGATAGGATATTTGATCCCCATTATTACAAGCATATTTCAGCATCTAACATCTTCACATCTAAATGTTCTTCCAGACAGACAGTAGTTTCCACAAAGAGCTCAGAACTCGGGGATAAGCTTCTTCAATTACTTTTCTTTTTCCTTTTTTTTTCTACTATGGGGGGAGTGGGGATTGAACTCAAAGTCTTATGTTCTCTCTTGGCTTACTTGCTCACAGCTGGTGTTCTAACACTTGCATCCTGCTTCCAAGTCAGCTTTTGTTGGTTAATTGGAAATGGAGTCTTGTAGATTTTTCTGTCCTGGTCAGTTTCAAATCTCAATCTTCTGATCTCAGTCTCCTGAGAAGCTGAGATTACAGACACGAATCACTGGAGCCCAGTTTATTAATTTCTTCAATTTCCACATAATTGATACAGATAATGTGGTAATCATATGATCCCACAACTTCACAACCAGTATGACTCTATTACTTGAGCCACACCTCTAGCCTTTTTTTTTTTTTCAGAGAAGGTTTCACCTTTTTGCCCAGGCTGGTCTTAGACAGCTCTCTTATCTATACCTCCCACATATCTTGAATTACAAATATATAGAACAATATCTAGCATGTTCATTGAAATGAGATCTCACAAACTTTTTGCCCAGTCTAGCTTTTGAACCACAAACCTCCCAGTTTCTCCAGCAGCTGGGATTACAGGTGTAAACCACAAGACCTAGTCCAGGATTACTCTTTTATATCATATCCTTACCTTAACCATAAACAACCTATGACTTGCTACCATTGCACAGGTGATGGGATACCATTCCCATTATAGATTAGGTGAGTCAGTGACTCTTAGGAATTAGGTGTGTAAGTCAAGTGACATGGCATTTGACCATAGAACCTGCAGGAGAGCAGGACATGTCTACAGAGGGGAAAGGAGAGGTAAATTACATTAACAGAACCCCCACAGAGCCATTAGATACTTATTGTTGCTCGATTTGAGAACAAATGATCAAACAAGATAGGGCATCTGGTAAGACAGTCATGAATGGGCTGGTCCAAATCTCATATACTACTAAAGCTGACCCACGAAAGTCCCCTCCCCAGAGGGGAGGGGTCAAACTAAAGAAAAAACCACTAAGGATGGAATCAAAATGTAGCAGGTTAGGGAAAATAAAGTAAGAAGATGGCTCAGACCACACTAGAGGAGAGAGGAGAAAAAAGAGAAAGAGAGGTCTCGAAAGGCAAGCACTGAGGCTGCTACTCCTTGCTGGAGGCTCGGAGTCTTTGGCTTTTTCATGAGTGCATAATTTTCCCAGGCTTCTTTGGAGACTTATTCTCAGCTCTTCCACATAGCTGCCAATGGGACGCCTCAGAGGGACTTTGACAAACCCTAACCCCAGAGTCTTCTGAAGTGTCTGACAAAGACATCACCTCAGTCTTCTGAAGTGTCTGACAAAGACAGCACCTCAAGTGATTTAGAAGACTCTCCGCCCCCTCCAGCTTCCTTGGGGTCCATGACTTCTTGAGTCCAAATGTGGAAGTCAAGCTCCCTACTCCCCAGTCTGCCAGCAGGGCCAGGGAGCAGCAGCTGTAGGACACCTGTGTGCTCCTCTATCCCTCAGCAAAGGACCTACCTGGGCTAGGGCCTGGGGATGAAGCCCAAACAGCAGCCTTGACCAGAGTGAATAAATGCTATTCAGATGTACCTCCACCTATTGTTTGAGGAATGACTGGGACCAAGATCCTTGCAAGATTAGGGTCTGATTACAGCAGAGAGTAAGGAATCAATCTCATGGTGTTGATTGAATACAGCCTATGAACAAAAAGCTCCTGAATGCTACAATTCTAGAGGACAGGAATTTTTGAATAGCTAATGTATCATGTGATCAGTGATTTTTTTATTTGATCCTATGTATCTCTTCATACCTCAATGCCAGTCATTTGTTTGCTAAAAAGTCTGTGATAGGAAATAGTTATTTGCATATCCTTAATCACTATTGGGTCATTTAGGTATTGGGTAAGAATTAGATGATTCACTGTGTTCTGATTTTCAAATATTTGATTTGTAATAGAAGATTTTGGTGTCAAGTGGAATTGTCAGTAGCAAATAAATGGGAATATAAAGACAAAAAGCAAGCAATAGAGTCATTAACATACACATAGGAAAAAAGAAACATTAAATTTTATGAAGTTATAAAAAGCTTTCCTCAAGGTCTTGGAATGAGGCTTAGTGGTAGAGTGCTTGCCTAGCATGCATGAAGCCCTGGGTTTGATTCCTCAGTACTACATACACAGAAAACACTGAAAGTGGCACTGTGGCTCAAGTGGTAGAGCACTAGCCTTGAGCAAAAGAAACTCAGGGACTGTGTCCAGGCGTTCAGTTCAAGCCCCAGGACAAGAAGAAGAAGAAGAAGAAAGAAGAAGAAGAAAGAAGAAGAAAGAAGAACAAGAAGAAGAAAAGAAGAAGAAGAAGAAGAAGAAGAAGAAGAAGAAGAAGAAGAAGAAGAAGAAGAAGAAGAAGAAGAAGAAGAAGAAGAAGAGAAGAAGAAGAAGAAGAAGAAGAAGAAGAAGGACGAGGGAGGAGGAGGAGGAGGAGGAGGAGGCGGAGGCAGGAGGAGGAGGAGGAGGAGGAGGAGGAGAAGGAGGAGGAGGAGGAGAGAGGAGGAGAGAAGAGAGAAGAGAGAGAAGAAGAAGAAGAGAGAAGAAGAAGAAGAAGAAGAAGAAGAAGAAGAAGAAGAGAAGAAGAAGAAGAAGAAGAAGAGTAAGAAGAAGGAGAGAGGAAGAAGAGAAGAAGAGCTGAAGAAGAAGAAGAGATAAGAGAAGAGAGGAGGAGGAAGGCAGGAGGAAGGGAGAGGAGAAGCAGAAGAAGAAGAGAGAAGGCAGAAGAAAGAAGAAGAAGCGAAGAGAAGAAGGAGCAGAAGAAGAAGAGAAGATAGGCGAGAGAGCAGAAGCAGAGACAGCGATGAGAGAGAGAGCAGAAGCAGGAGCAGAGGAGAGAAAGCAGAACAGAAGCAAGGAGGAGGAGGAGGAGGAGGA